>NC_134489.1:105167786-105370286 GCF_040206685.1 Ascaphus truei
TATGTATGTGTATGTATGTATATATATGTATATGTATATATATATAAATCTATTGTTAGACAGGGTCTATAGGGTATTAATATGATACCCACCTTACGTCAGTTTGGGTGGCAAAGATAGGCTATAAAAGGATATTCTATATCACGGCATAATTGTCATATCAATATCAGAGACACTCTAGCACCAACACATTCATGCGGTACAGGTGGGTTGGTATATATCTACATGAAGGGTAGGGTATATAAGAGATATATGCAATACACTTCGGGTATTCTCTTTCTACGTGTTATAATTACCGTACGTTTTGTATGCATATGCTTTGGTACATAGGTTACTGAGCCCAGATAGGTCAACTCAGTTATTGATAAGGTCAATATATTTAATCCGGTACTTCATTATACCACATATAGCTGACAACAACCTAATCGGCTAAAATACATTGTTTATTTTAAATATCATATCTGTCATGAATGTTTATGCAGATAGTATACAGATACATATATACCTATTTCAATTCGGATAAGAAAGTTTGTTAAAAGTTGTTCAGATGCTGTTCACTTTAGATAAGTACACAAACATATAGGCTATTCGGCCTACGGTCACTGTTATACCATCAATTATTCCCGTTATTATTAATGTTAACATCACTGTTTATGTTGCAAATAGGAATCACTTGTCGCTATCAGTAGCACTATGTTATGATCACTGTCACGTTTGCTGTCACAGTCTACAAAATATGCATTTCCTTTACAAAAAGTGCCGGGGGAAGTACCCTCCCTCGCGCATGTGTCCCCTTTTTCGGTCCCCAGATTCGAGGGACCGATACCAAGACCCAGGGTGGGATGTCTCCAACACAGGAGACTGGTCCATCTTTAAGATGGAGTCAGATGACCCACCCTCTGGGCGCAAAGGCTACTCTCGGGGGCTCCCGAGATACGCCCTTGTTTTTTGTTCATACCTTTTCACATTTTCTTCCTTTTTATTATTATTTTCCCGTTCCCGTTTTAGCCCGCTTGTCGCTTTCCCTGTTTTGTCTACCTTTCCCTACCCTCTCCCCTACCCCCCCCTCTCTAGGACGTATGGATCCCACCCAGAACATCTTGCCAACGGGATGGACATGGACACAACCGAAGGAAACCTCAGACATGATATCACAAGTAAGCATACAGTTTACTACACATATAATTTCTTGCACCGTAAAGCATGGCGTTAACATTAATCTCTCACAATGTGAAGGGCTTTAATAGCCCAATCAAAAGAAAGCTTGCCTTTACGGATTACAAGAGAAAACAAGCGGATGTGTTATTCCTACAGGAAACACACTTTAGTAATAGTAACTCCCCTAAATTCCTAGATAAGGGCTTCTCCCAATTTTACACAGCATCAGCATCAGTCAAAAAACGAGGAGTAGCCATCTTATTTAGTAACTCAATCCCATTCGTGCTACAGACAACCAAAAAAGACGTAGAGGGTCAGTATATCATTTTAACAGGAACCATACATGAACAGCCCATCACATTGGCGTCCCTCTACGCCCCATGTACACAGGATGCGTCCTTCTTTGACAAATTCTTCCGCTTATTGGCCTCGGTAGCTAAGGGATATATTATATTAGCAGGAGATTTCAATATCACACTGCAATCTTCACTAGACAGATCAGGTGGAAGTGATTCCGATAACAAGAAAGCTCAAAACTCCCTACATAGTGCCCTAAAAGATACTCAACTAGTAGATATATGGAGGGAGCTCCACCCTACGACAAGGGACTACACTTTCTATTCCCACCCACATACCTCATACAGCAGAATCGATTATCTCTTTGTTTCGTGCCACTTGGTTCCTAAGGTCACTCAAACAATGATCCATGATATTTCATGGTCTGACCATGCACCAATTGAGCTCAGGTGCAACAATATTCAGACCAATAGACCAGGCGCAAACTGGAAACTTAATGAATCTATTCTTAAAATACCCGAAACCTGCGAAACGATAGGTCAAGAAATAACTCAATTCTTTGAGATAAACACAGGCTCTGTGGAATCCCATATGACTTTATGGGAGGCTCATAAAGCAACGCTAAGGGGCATAATAATTAATCTCACTGCTAAAAGAAAACGAGTGAGGGATTCCAAAATTCGGACGCTCCAATCCAAATTGCATTCCCTCTCAGCGAGTCATAAGATCAATCCCGATCCACTTACGACACAGGAACTTAAAGATACAAAAATTGAATTAAATATGTTATTGACTTCCCGGGCGGATAACTCCCTATGTTGGTCTAAAAGGAAGTTTTATGAAAAAGCTAACAGGCCGGATACGATGCTGGCGCGCGCACTGAAGGATAGGCAATCTAAGTTTAATATCCAAGCTATACGCTTAAAATCGGGTGTACTTACGGCCAATCCTAAAAAAATAGTAGAAGAATTCGGTTCTTTTTATGGTTCCCTATACGACGGTAAGAAGGTGGCACACAATAACAACACGAGCAGCGCACTGAGAGATTTCTTAGCCAGCTCAAAACTGGAGAGATTGACAGAGCTAGACAGAGAAGCTATGGGCGCTGACTTCACATTGGAAGAAGTGTCGCAGGCCATCAAGGAGCTTAAGCCATCAAAGGCACCAGGCCCTGATGGCTTTTCGGGGCTTTACTATAAGAAATTTTCCGAATCACTTGCTCCAAGGCTGCTCCAAATGTTTAATGCTATCTTAGCAGGAGCCCCTATTCCTGGGGACATGCTGCGGGCGTCTATATCACTTATACATAAACCTGGCAAGGATCCGCTAAATTGTAAAAGCTATAGGCCAATATCTCTAATTAATACCGATATCAAAATATATGCGAAATTATTGGCCAACAGATTAAGTCATATCCTACCCAGACTAATACACCCAGATCAGGTCGGTTTTGTTAAGGGGAGGCAGGCAGCGGATAACACCCGACGATTTATTGATCTGTTGGAATTGGCTAACAAAAATAACACACAAAGCATGTTATTAAGTCTGGATGCAGAAAAAGCTTTTGATAGGATAGACTGGCCATACTTAAAAGAGACGCTCGCGGCATTTGGCTTCGGAAATCGGGTGAGTAGAGCGATTATGTCACTATACTCAGGCCCAACCGCCAGGGTCATACATCAGGGCTTCCCCTCGGTCCCATTTCAAATCCAGAGTGGCACAAGACAGGGATGCCCTTTATCTCCCCTCCTGTTCGCCCTATGTATTGAACCCCTCGCGGCACGAATTCGAGATAGCCCGGATATCTCAGGGTTAAACGTTTACTCCCAATCACATAAAGCGGCCCTGTATGCTGATGATATCCTATTAATCATCTCCAAACCCCTTACGTCATTACCTAACCTGTTTGACCTACTAGATAAATTCTCCAAGGTCTCAGGTTTCAAGATTAACCAATCCAAATCTGAAGCTCTGAATATCAACCTCCCTAGACATACAGAGAAATTACTGAAACTAAATTTCAATTTTAACTGGCAAAAGAACTCGATAAAATATCTGGGGACCTATATCACCAAAGATGCAAAAAGCATCTATAAAGCAAATTATCCCAAACTGATCTGGACTCTAAAACAAGACCTAATCAGATGGTCTTCCAAGAAGATTTCTTGGATTGGAAGGATTCACAGCGTTAAGATGAATCTACTTCCCCGTATCCTATACCTCTTCCAGACACTACCTGTGCCACTCAAACTGAAGGACATACTCTCACTTCAGTCTGGAATATCTAATTTTATCTGGGGAGGTAAAAAACCGAGAGTAAATAAATTATCTATGAAGAGACCTATCTTAGCGGGTGGCCTAGCGGTACCCTGCTTGTTGTCATATTTTAAAGCGGCTCAATTAAGCCAGGTCATACAATGGCATTCCGACCCCAAATTAAAAAGATGGGTAGAGCTCGAACATGCGGCTTGCTCCCCTTTAGAGCTTAACAATTTGATTTGGCTACCTAAAACATCAAGGAAAAACACTATTCTACCGCTTACCTCAATGACTAACTCCTTATCTGTTTGGGAAGCATCAAAATTAAAAAACTCACTTACTTCAGCAAATTCCCTGATGTCACCCATTTGGAATAATCCTAGCTTTGCACCGGGTCTTATTGGTCATAATCACTCAATTTGGAAACAAAAAAGCTATACTATACTCAAAGATCTGGAGGGTCATGATCTAAAATTTAAATCTTTTGACCATCTCAGACTAGAAAAAGACATTCCCCACGCTGAATTCCATAAATACCTCCAGCTCAGATCATTTTATAATAAATTTGCCCCATACCCCCCTTTAACGAATTTTGAAAAGCTCTGTCGGGCAGAAACCAACACTAAGGGACTCATATCTACGATATACAGAGAGGTAGTCGAGCCTGCAATCTCAAAGCACCAATCACCTACATTTCGTACCCAATGGGAAAAAGACCTAGGGGAGACCTTGGACGACGAAGGGTGGAATGCTATATTCCTAGGAGCCGCAAAAAGTTCTATATGCACCACACTGAAGGAGAACGCATATAAAGTTCTTATGAGATGGTACCTCACCCCACTCAAATTATCTAAGTTTGTACCAGGGTCCTCCCCATTGTGCCCTAAACAGTGTGGAGGAACAGCTGACCTGTTACATATGCTGTGGTCTTGCCCGCTGATATACCCACTATGGGAAAAGATCAGAAATTGGATTCAGAGAATATTTGATCTCACTATTCCCCCAGACCCGTGGCTGTTTCTCATGAACAGACCCCTAAAGGGCCTATCAAAATCACACAATAAACTAATTGCACATTTTGCTCTAGCTACGCGGTGCGAGATCGCAGCACTATGGAAACGCCCCGATATTCCAATTATCCCAAAGATTCGGAATCGTATTTGGTTTATCTGCCAGATGGAAAAGTTAACGAGCTTAGTTAATGACACTGGCAACAATTATCTAAAAGTTTGGGCCCCCTGGCTTGCCCAAACAGACATCCCTGGGGTAGAGCGTAACACAATTTGGCTATAATAGTAATAAATGCGTTCTCCTTTGGGGACATAAGAACCTACCCCACACCTAGAACCTCATACTCCTTACGCCCAATCACTTATTCTACCGAAAGGCCTCACTAGTTGATACATAGTCCTCACGCTGTCCAGGTGTTCCCCGGAGGCAGATGTATTCTTTTTTTTTTTTTTTTATTATTATTATTTACCCCAGTACCTTACACATGACGATTCCCACTCACGTGGTTAAGTAGGGCTCGAAAAACTACGTGAGTTTATTATGCTTTTGTTATTGTATATGATATGCTAAATATGCACCTGATGTCTTTTTTTTTATGTATATCATGCATTTATGTATAATAAAATACAAGTTATAAAAAAAAAAAAAACATTTTAAAATTCAAATTCAGGACACACGATCCTTTATATTCTGCTGGAAAATGGCAAAACTGAGCAATGAAATCCCCTACAATTAATAAGGCCCAATATTTAGACTTTAACACAATTATATCTCTTGGATGATATAGCACATTTAGGGTGTCAAATGATATATTGACTGGGCAATCACTTGGGCAATCTATAAAGAGGTTGGTCAGTGGTACAGCAGGAAAAAGATGGGATGCTAATCAATAGTATCAGCACCAGCACATAACACCCAATCAGATGTACTTTCTGTATCGATAATACCAATAATCGCAGGTGTCCCAATTTCCCTTCTTTGAAAGATGGTAACCCTACGTGTCCAAAAATATTGCCCGCTTTCCATAAGATTAATTTGTATTCAGATATAGTATAAAGGGCGTAGGTCACCTCTGCCGTGAGTCAACCAAAAAGAACTAGGACCTGTGCGGGCCTTACGTCAAATCCTGTATACTAGGTAACTACAACAGCACCTGTTCCACTGATCCTATCATCGGAAATGACGGTGTTGCATTAAGTAATTGGAAGCCCGTTTGATTAGCATGTCATTAGCTGCCAGCTCTGATCTATGAATATCATTGAATCTGATTCTTTGGCGTCTGATTTTTGTGCAGAAGCTGAAAACATCGACGGCAAACAAGTCAGTGTAAAATCTATGTACACATATTTATGCATGAATCTCTGTTCCTCATTACATGCCTCGCTGCTACTGTCCCAAAGCTAAAACAACATATCGGATCAGTAGGCTTAGAGTTAGACATTAATACTGTTCCCACAGATAAAAATAAAGTGAAAAATGCATACTGTAGTGATATTCTGTTTTAAACAGATCTTACATAAGAGAATCTCAAGGCAGTGGTATACATTTAAGAGGGTGCAATTTGGACGCAAATAATGTAACTGCAATAATGAAATCCCTCAGCCATGTAATAACAATCTTTGTGAAACCCCAATTGAACGTGTTAGAGAAGCGTGTCAATGGCAGAGCGACATTATTCTATTTCAACGTCAGTAACTGTGACTGTATTTCTAACACAACTACTGAAGAATAAAGGGCCATGTAACCTACAAAGGAATGTAATTGTTGATTTCAGCCAATATGTATAACTTCTGCTATCTTTTGGAGATATTATGCAACTATATGGTGTTATGTTTAGCACTAGAATGAATTACTAGTATTGCTATTAGAAAGGTAAATGATATTGCAAATAAGCATCTATCACAAAACAAGCTATTCACCACCCTATATTGCTACTTTTCTATCTTGTTGTTGCCAGGCAGAGAAGGAGCAGGAGAGACAGAGAGAAAGAACTTTGCAAGATTTTCTTGGCTATACTGGAAAGTTTTATCCTAATAGGTCTCTGTCGATCGCCATTTTTGCAAACATTCTTGGTGAAAAGCAATAACTTTAGAAAAGTAATAATTATGGGCGCTCTTTAAAAACCATAAAAAGGATAATGGATTTACCAAGGTTTAGTGCATAAGGGCTTAACAGAGCGTGGATAGAAAAGACATTTAACCCCATCAATTCCAGGGGAATTGCAACTCATTGCTTTGCTATGCCTTACGGCCTGGTCAAAGTGGCTGAACAATATTTAATCAGAACAAGGTAAGACAGTGAATGGCCTTAATATTGAATGGATACTTACTGTACGCACAGCCATACACCTCAACTCTCAACCCGATTCTCCCACTGGGATTCCACTCCAGAGGAACAAAGCGCAGGTATCTGGCTTTAATAGAGTGCTGGAATTTATGCTGTACCGCACTGTCTGAATTGGTGTTTCCTGCGAACGTCTGCAGAGAAAGAGGAAACAAAAATAACGTTAGAACAGGCGACCCATGGTATTTGCATTAAAAATGGCTTATTAGCATATAATCATTTTGGTAAAAGTCACATTCACTAAAGGGTTTTTGCTCAAGTACCCTATACATTGGGACAAAATAATGCATGCAAATGTTACATTGCAAGCTCCGTTTATCTTGTGCATAGCCATAGCAGATGTAATAACAATCCCTGATCAGCAATTTGTTGCTTTTAATTGACCTTATGGCAAGATCGTGTGTGTTAAGGGAAAAATCGATTTTATAATGAGCTTGTTATGCTTTGCCAGGCCTTCGGTCTCAGGGGCGGTTATTGAAACCCGAATAGACACTGTACTTGCTGTAGCAGGCATGTGGGAGAAGGTGGCACAATGGCACCTATCCCAGGTTAAGGAGCATTCTTTCAGGATAAGGTAAGAGGATTCCTCTGCAATTGTACTGCACAGTTTTACAATACATTTTGTCAATCTTTTGGCATCAGAATGGTATGTAGCAACCTTGGTGTAATGCTAAAATTTGGATCTAGTGAGTTCTGGTCCCTAAGGGGTTAACTCTTGTAAGCCCCGGTATGTAACCATTTCCATGTAACATATTTTATGTATCAGTTTAAAGGTTAGGTGCATGGTCACTCCTTGCTTCTGGAAGTTGCAAGAAGAGTCACCTTGTTGACCACCATTTAATCTTCTCAGTAACTGAGGAAGGGCAAAGGTTATAAAAGGCAGGGTTTATCCACTTTTCCCCCAGATCCCAGGAGGAACCAGAGGAGCGGGACCCCAGGCTCTCCACTCCTGTGAAGGGGAACCACTTTATTGTTTTTCAGAGGTTAGGGCGGGTTTGCCCAGCTTAGGGACCCATAGAGACCGGTACTTCAGCGTAATTCTGCCACAGCAGGGAAAGGGTTCCTTACCGCAGGGCTTAGGAAAGAGACCTGGGTGGGACTGCTGGGAATTACTGGAAGTAAGTGTCCCGTTCTGTCCCAGGCAGCAGCAAAAGGCTTTCAGAGGAAGATGAGCTACTGTACGATAAACCTCATGGTGAAGGAAACTGGAGTTCAGGGGTCTGAAGCATGCTGAAAATCAGTCCAGTTGTTCATTATGAAGTTATATGTTAATAAAGTTCAGAAAAGTTCCTGATGCCCTCTATATTTTTATTCACTCATCATCAACAGCCTGCATTGATTTCCAGCACCCTGAGAGCAATGTAACGCTGAGAACCCACTCACCCATAAGTAATAATGCTTAAAGAGATAGTGAGACACTTTGGTGTAACCCTTTTCCTTACTGGGGGTAGGGGGTGGGGGTGATTTAAGGTGTTACACAGGTACAAGTGGTTTCCCATAGATAACTGTAACTACCCATCCATGTGCAGTGACAACATAATACTTCTAACTTTAACTGTTTGCCTTTAGTGTGAGCATACTCTGATAGAAAATATAGAACCACGCATCTATACATGTATCACTGTCTAGTGCGTGGAATATTTATATTATCTAAAATAAATAACGCTAAAAAATATATTGAAAAGAATGTGTTATTTAGAGGCCCCAAATTTTTTTTTGTGGAAAGGAGAAGCGTTGGGGATAAATGATTGGTTTTTAAAGTGTTATACCTGCATCAAAACTTAGAAGACAGTTTTTTTAGAAAAATAAAGCAAAGTAATAGAAGAACCTAATAGAACACATTAAAATATTGTTTTAAGCCCTCAGTACTCCCCAAATGACTAACTTAAGCAGAAGATACTAAAGGGGTCAAAATTAACAAACATCACATCAGCATATGGGTATATTTGTTATCTCATGCTCTCCTTAGTTACTATTTAATGGCAAAGATGCACACACACTTGGTATGCCACACCTGAATACATATATACTACTACTTCCAATCACACAAGATTTTTATGAAGATGATCACTAATCAACTACAATAGACCCTGTACTTCACCCAGCCTACAGGGCATGTGTGATTTAGCGGTGGATTCAGCACAATGTACCACATCAAAATCATACAAGAAGTGATTTCCTGAATTAATACATATGATCTACCACTCATAGGATTCGTAGATTCCAAAAAAGCATTTGATTATGTCTACACCTCAGTGGTTTTAAAGACATTATGAAGACAAAGCTTTGAAGAAGCGTACATTGATATTACTGTATAAGGAAATTTATGAGAATGAGAATGCCACATCAACCATTAGATTACATGAAGACGCCGGCAGATAAGGATCAGCAAAGGAGTGCAACAGGGAGACACCATGTTCCCTAAAATTTTCACAGCGATGCTTTAAAAATTGTTCAAGGCTTTGAATTAGGAAAAAATATTCATCAAAATCAATGGTGAATACTTGAGCCCCCTACGATATGCCAATGAGATGTTTTTTATTTTTACCAGACATCCACCAAAAAAAATCAGAGAACTCACCGAAGAAAGTAAGAAGGTGGCCTCCATAAGAATATCATCAAGTCCAAAGTGTTGTTCAACAAATGTGTCATCTCTACAAAGATTGAAATAAATGGAATAGAAGTAGCAGAAGACTATGTCCAACCTTGACCCAGAAGTATCAATAGATAGGATCCTTTCAAATGAAATCAATAGGAGAATGAAGATAGGATGTAGCACATTTAGAAGAAACAAGACAATCTTACAAGGGAATCTTCCACTGGGCATCAAGTGTGTTTTGACCCGTGTATCCTGCCCGTGCTTACATATGGATGTGAAACTCAGAACCTAAATTCAAAGACAATTCAGGAGCTTCAGACAATTCAATGTATGGAGAGATGTATTCTGAACATTACCCGAAGATACCGGGAAAAGAATGAAAAGGTCTCAAACCAAACAAAAATCTGTGGCATTGGCACACGGGTCAAGAAACTAAAATGGCTATATGTTACCAGAAGAAATCCCGATCACTGGACATGGATGGTACTCAACTGGTATGTCCTTGGGATTGTTTGAGAAACATGGAGAAGTGACAGTTAAAACTGCACTACCTGGAAGATCATTGGGGAGACCTTAAACGAGCAGTGGATCAACAAGGGCTGAAGATGATGATATATATACTGTACTAATATCAGATATAGCACTTATGTTTATTACTGTAATAAAATGGCATTGGTAGTACTTATCGTTAGTTTACTATCACACCTGATGCCGTCTGATAAAAAGCCGCTCCACTGCTTCATATATTAAAACGTTATGGATGAATGCATTTTGTTAGTGAATAAAATAAACATACATATTCAATCTCCAGAGGTAATCATTAGAGCTATTAACTACCGAAGATTCCTATGTGATTCTCATTTGTGTGTCAGAAAAATTATCAGTCCTGTTACTATAATGACCTAATTATGACTGTAAGCTCTATAATTTATTATTGCACAAACGTCAGTCTGTATTGAGATGCAAAACATTTGTAATAGAGGAAATGTGCAGAAATAAGGAAAACACAAACCACATCAATTGTCCTGTTAATTATAGTCACCACACGGCCTGATTTCATTCTTTTGGTTTCTATCAATAACAACATTGGAAATGTATCAAAAGGTCAGTCCATTGTTTAAATGTGTTGTTGACCATCAAGCTGTAGAATTATTTATTCTGTTTCATACTGTAAATTCCTACCAGGTGCATTGGTTATCCATAAGGGAAAGAATACGTTTTTTTTGAGAATTGCATTAATTTTATTATACAGATTCTCTCTTGAAAGTTTATACATTTGCCATCCATGAGATTTTCTGATCAATGATCTCATTTTTACCCTGTGTTTATAAATTCTCCCACTTGTTCTACATCTGATATTTCTTTCTCATCCCACACACTTTAATTAGACTTGAGTTCTTCTGATGCCATCTTTACTGCAGATCGTTTTCAAGTATTACTAGTCGTCATACAAGACATCTACATTTCCACTTAATAACAAGGGTCTCCCTCTTCAAATAGGTTGTATAGTACTTATCAATTATGATAAGTACTTGTGACGAAATAGGCAGTCGGGCTTCCAGGAATCCTAGGAAGCTCGGCCGGCTGTCTATGTTGGAGTGGCACCTGTAGACAAAAGGGACCACGCGATTCAGTAGGTCCAGCAAGCAATCACCTTTTCTGATAGACAGGGCTGGATTAACCATTAAACAAAATAAGCACATACTTAGGGCATTAAGGGAAGGGGGGCACCACAGAAATTTTCCATTGCCGAATTTACCATGGACCATGTGGTGCAGAACTGCAAATGGTGCAGCTGAACCAGGTTCCACAAAAAGGGTCTCCCACAATAAATGAAAAAATGACATACATATATATACAATAATAAAAATAATAATAAAATTGTAATAATAGAGGCTAATGATATACATTAATCTTGGGAATACAACATAATTAGAAATAGAAAATTCTACAATTAGACAATTAGAAAAAGTAGGAGAAAACTTTTCAAATATAAAGTGGAAGTATACAAAAATAAACATTATTATACGGTTTACTGTGTTATTGTTTATATTTTGAATTAGATATTTATGGGGCACCAAAAATTTTTAAGTTCTTAGATCGTAATCCGACCCTGCTGATAGAGATCCAGAGCCCATGTACCACACCGCTGCAGTCGGGATGGAGTGGCAAGAGACCAGACAAGCTCATTTCGACCCTGTAACTGTGGGCACATGAAAGGCTGTCGGGGTATTAGTTTCTGGAGCCTCTCTCACTGTAGTTCATCCCAGTCTGATTTACCTGAAGGATATCATTGCAGGGGAAAAGCGGAGGGTGAAAATGGCAACTAGTGGCCCCTTCCACAACCCGGTAGCCTGTGTCTTCCTGGACTTGGGAGCGGGCAGAGGAATATGGGATGTGAGTATTTTGCTAGGACTGGAGAATGATTTACTTATTGGCAATAAATTGGGGAGGCTTGTTTGTGATTCTGACTGCCGTAGCAAGACCCAGGCTGCTGATAGCCGGCCGACTGAGGTTAGGCCTGAAACAGGGAAGCCTATACTCATCTCTCCCAGGACCTTGGAGTCCATGCTTAAGGATGTTACTCACGAGACCCATGGTGCAGGTGGCATCGATGCAGTGGTCTCCCGCAGAGAGGGAACCAAAACTCAGGGTGCAATCGGTGTCAGATCAGAGCCCCTGATCAAGTTCGGATCAGCAGGGCTTGGTGCCTTAAGCACCCCAGCAGTAAAAGCTTGTTGTAGCAATAGCTCCCCGTGCAGTTGGCACCAGAGCCATAGCCCCAATCCAAGGCAGATATGCAAGTCCGATTTACCCGGCAGCAGTACAGTCCCTGCCTGTGGTGATCCGGCAGGAGAGCGGTCCTCCAGAAGCGCAATGCCCCATGAGAGTAGAGGCAGGGAAAATCACTGCAGTGAATGCAGCAACTGGGGAGGAAGTAGCCACAAGTTCAGAGAGAGTGGATATGTGCTCTGGATGAGGGAGCAGGGTCTAGCCCAGTTGGGACTGAGATCTAAACTGATTCGGTACCGGAGGAGAAGTCAGTGCAGAGAAACCCACAATGGGGGTTCCCCAACCTATTTCCCTAGAAGCAGCTGGCAGCAGCAACGTCCCTTGCCCTGGACTGACAGATTCCACCGGGTATCATGATTTGTCCTCAATGGAGGATGGGCCCTGGGAAGCCAGTAAGAGCTCCCCAGCACCCCTACAAATTCTCCAGCTGTTGTGTGGCACCCCCTTTTTCCAAAGCCCCTTGACAGGGGCTTACTTTGGTTTTGGAGTGGATCAACTAAGGTATGTGCCCATACACATTCACACATACTGCGGGCCTGCCAGGAAGAGGGAGGTGATTCTTTCCAATTAAACAGGTGCCCGGGTACTTGCACACAGTGTAGCAAGGGATACCCTCCTTAGATGTATGCACTGACTTGTGGGACTTTAGGACACGTTGTTGCTAGCCCATCAGGACCAGCATCTGGATCCAGTCTTGGAAGGGTGGAGGTGTGACGAAATAGGCAGCCAGGCTTCCCGAAATCCTAGTAAGCTCGGCCGGCTGCCTATTCCCATCAGTTTAATGTCTTATGTTCACCGGCTTTATTTATTTATAAAATGTTTTACCAGGAAGTAATACATTGAGAGTTACCTCTCATTTTTAAGTATGTCCTGGGCACAGAGTTAATATGACAAATGGTACATGGTTACAAATACAGTTACATAAATGAACAGGGTATACATTATATACAATACATTGCATGCACAGTTAGAGAAGATGTATATTATAGGCTTATGTAACAGTTACAGACCAGATTAAAATGTGAGTTCTTCCCTTCTTTGTCTTTCCATGCTTCCTGAGCATCTATCTGGTGGCATTTCCATATTTGGGCATATCGCCCTATGTTTCTGGGATCCATGGCACCCTGATAATGACATTAGTATAACCGTGTGTAGTAGCTAGCACAATCAGCAGCACCCTGCCGTGAGAGACAATTCTTCCCCTATGGCATCTTTTGTGTCCTCCAGACTTTACGCTGGCTCCCGGAGAGTCAGAACAGTAGAACCACTGCCGCTGATCAGAGTTTGCCAGTATTCTGACTTGTTGCCAGAGATGCTGTCAGTACAGATGTTCGTGGCTACACCCTGTACTGTGACTTAGTTTCGATTGCTGAGCCTAACGTAGACTTTTGACTTTCTTATCCCATACGGACCCTGGAGGACATCGAGGGTAAGCTTGCTTTGGCAGCTCCTTTCACATAGTCAGCTATGAGTTTTCCCCGTTTCCCATGTGGACAATTATTCTTGTACCTGTTGTACTGAGTCTTACTGTAGCTCCGGCTAAATAAACTTCGGTTTATGAAACACTTACGTTCTGTCTTGTGATTTTACATTCCTTGGTAGTCCAAACAACCCTGATCGGTACAGTACTATACCAAATGCAAAAAAGCTACAGGGGGCATTAGTTGCAATCTTGACTGATGAAGAAGGAAACTTAACTAAAGCATACTTTTAATGTTTTTACTTTATTGTACTGCTATTTTAAAATGATTAACTTCTACCTGAGCACATAAGCAAACTACATAACTGTCAAACTCTGATATATAGTGTGGCATCTGTCACTTCATTGGAAGAACTACTATGTTTTGTGTCTATTAAAAAAAATACAGGCTCTATGAGGAATTATTTTGACAATGGACAAGTTTGAGTTGTTCTCCTCACTGAAAGATGACCGTGAGAATATATCTTTTCCCTCCTCTTGGAATGCTTGGTATACAATGCTTGCAACCTCTTAAGTCGTCTGAAGTTTGAAAATACTCAAATGTATTCTCTATACATTTACTTGTCATGTGTGACTATTTTTTAAGATTACCTGTCGGTGATGTACCCAGTTATCGATATTGAACTTATATTTAAAAAAAACCCCAAAAAAACCCTTTTGGTTTTCTTGGAGATTTGTTTTACCCTTTTGGAAAGAGAATTCTTTCACATGTATTATTGTACAGTGAAATTTTGCCTTAAAGCTGCAGTTCAGTCTTTTTTTTTTTTTTTAATTTATATTTTTACTTCAATAGTTTCATGTGGGCAATTTCTAATTACCTAACGTACTGTATAGCTGCAGGTCAATTCGTTCTCCATGTATTGATAGGCGAAATTTGGTGACATAATTAGTGAAGGGATCTGTTTTTCTTCTGCTTCTGTCTCTCAGTGGAAGCTCATGAATATTCATGAGCACTCCTGCACTGGCATGTTCTAGAGGGAGGACAGGACTGACAAAGGGGTGTGCCAGGGCTTGTGACAGGACATGAAGGGGCAGTGCCTTAGCAAATGGCTGTTAAAATAGAATACAAGAAAATTGGTCTTTCAAAGTTGTTGTTTTTAAAACAGAAAATGCTAAAAGTATTTTTTCTTACTACAGAACTGTTTTATTAAAAAAACCCACATGCAGGATATTGACTGAACTGCAGCTTTAAGCGTTAAAACCTTTTGGGGACTTTTTAGCAAGTTCTCAAAAAAATGTGTATACTGTAGACGCACAGCACTTATTTAATTAATCCTGAAGATTTTTTCCACGTAGGAAAGTTCACCTCAATTTATTTGAAAATATCAATTTGATTGGAGCTTAACACTTTCCTAGCATGGGAAAATGTATTCCAAACATTAAATAGGTACAATAGACCAAAAGTTATTAAACAGTGCTTTGCCTACTACCATTTGTGTTGTGGGATATATTGTACAGAAAACCCAATGACTTTTCAGCATTCATATTGCAATTCTACAAACCACAAAACTTTGCACTTGATTTTTTTTTAATGCATAAGACCAATGAAGACTCACGTAGCAGATTAATACAGTCTAGACAGCATTGTTTGTTTATCTAACAGTAGACATATCATTGACTTTGCACAGCAATGCTGGTATAAAAGGAATAATTCATGATAAGACTAATTGGCTTCTCAAGTAGGAAACATATTGAAGTGCACACAGAATGTTTGCTGTGGCAAAAAGTTAGAATAACATTATTAAAATGTTTAGGCATATGATAAATATATTTGAATTCTACAGACTCAGGATAGTTATATCTATATACATGTATTGTTGTGAATGTACAATCTTTAAGTTTACATAATGAGAGTGTGATCATGATGCATACAAAGTTAAGTTACAGTTACATTGAAACTTCTGGGTGTTTATACATTGTGGGATACATTCCACTTGGCACAAAAATACATTTACATTTTCCAGGGGTCCACTTTAAAATAAATAAGAAGCAAAAGGCGCCACTGTTTGCTCCTTTGCATGTCATTTCCCAGAATCCCTGGCTGCAGTGGATGAGATAATGGTGTCTAAGACATGCAAATGTACATGCAAGTGGTATTTTTAATTTTCCATTTATTTTCCAAACTCTGAACATTTGTCAGGTCGGGAATGTAACTCATTAGCGGTTATTTTCTTAAATGTGATAGCACTAGTCTCAGGAATGGTTACTGTCATGAATTGTACGCCGGTGAGCATGTGGCTTGTATATGTGACAAGGGTTATACACAGCGCTGATCCAATCTTCACCTGCGAGAGATCCCTCAAATAAATATCTCCCCTCAATCTGTCACAATATATCTATAACCGCTTCCACCACCACCACCACAGAGTTATCTAACAAGACATTTGAATTTAGTCTTTGGTCCATGTTTACTAAAGAAAATATGCACGTAAACACACACATCTGTTGTAGCAAAATGTAAATTACTCTCTACAAAAGTTCAATCAGAGCCCAAAGATATACTTATTAAAGCTTAGATTTAATATACAAAAGTAGAACAGTGCTTAGTTTGCAGAAAAAGATTATTACAAAAACATACAATACAATAAAGGCAGGCAGCTTAATCTGAGCCACTGATTGAGCCACTTAAGCAGGGATATCCGGACAACATGACCTGTTGGTGGCCGTTGAGGACTTTAGTGGTCCACCCCTGCTGTAGGTGCAGTTGCAAGATGCTTGTAAGAGCTGTGTGCTGAGGTATGCAAATGGAGACTGATTAGGGTGAAATGATATCCAGGCTAAACATACAAAAACAAGAAAATAACAAACTCCTATCCCTGTGTAAGGGCTAACGTACTTCCCCAGACCCTATCTGCAGGACTGGAGGGATATTCCCATTACCAGCCTATCACCCCAAAGTCTCACATTAGGCTTTTTTACAGTCCAGGTGGAGACTCGTTAATTGAGTGGTCGCAATTAACCATCTCTCTGCTGGATTTGCAGAGCTCTCAGGCTGCTATATTTAAACAGGGATGCTACACTACTCTAAAGACTGTTTCGTACAGTTGAACTTTGTAATAATATCTATTTATTTTTACCTAAATAGTGCTGGCAGTGTATACAGCGCTGAACATAGAATTTTGCCAGCACAATTAATCCCTGCCCTGCAGAGTTTACAATCTAATTTTGCTGGCTTGAGGCACAGGGAGATAAAGTGACTTCCCAAGAGAGCCGACACTTGAATTCAAACCAATTTCACCTGCTTTGAAGGCCGCAATATTACCACTGGGCTGCTCTTTCAGCTTTATCTCTCTTTTATGGTAACGGGGTTCTTTATTGTGAAATTGTGCAATATTTGTCTCTATTGGAGAAATAAATATCATTATCAGACATGGCCCAATGCTTCTTCCTAGATCACGTCGAGGAGTGTATGGCCCTAAGGGTCATATTTACTAAGGGGTCCTAGGACAGAGGGGGGGCAAACTCTGGTCCTCAAGGGCCACCAACAGATCAGGTTTTAAGGATATCCCAGCTTCAGTACAGGTGGCTCAATCAGAGACTCAGTCGAATAAGTCCCTGTGCTGAAGTAGGGACTGATTAAGCCGCAAGTGCTGAAGAAGGGATATCCTTAAAACCTGACCTGTTGGGCAGTCTCGAGGGCTTGAGCTGAGCCCCCTGCTCTGTGACACCTTACAGTGTTGTGTGACACCTTTGTTGGTTCACCTGAATGGGCTGTTTTATTGCTTAGCTCTGCTTACTAAATACGGCAATTTTCACTGGAATAGGTCAAAATATGGTTAATGGGTCCACGCCCACTGACTAAAAAACTGGGTAAAACCAGGGGCAATAAGTTTGCACCGGATTTATCAGAGAATAAGGTCGCACCGGATATAATGGCATTTTTTGCTTTGAGAAATAGAGATATGTGAACCGGACGAGATTTTATTCTATCCAACGTTTCAAAAGTTCCAAAAAAACAGCGAAAAATGTGATCAAACTTTTGTTACCAAAATGGCCCAAATTGTAAAAAATTCGCTATTTCACCTTTATAAAGAGGCAAAATACTGTAGCAGAATGGCGATGTTAAAATCAAATGCTGAAAGGGAAGGAAAATAATCATTTAATACCCATTGACTTGCAATGGTAATCGAGTTTGCCACAAATGTTTGCATCAAAGTGAACATCTTCGCCGAAACGAAATAGCTAACGTACGCCAAGTTCTACTAAAGACGCAAAAAGTTTCCACATCTCTAACCCCCCACCCGCTCCCCCCTGCCCCTCACTGGTTTTTAGCCAGGAGACTGACGCAAAATCTTTTATGGGTTAGCGCAGTCCGAGACTGAATTAAGCCCTTTTCCTAAAAGTGTACGTTGTACTCATTACTGTGTGCAAATTTATAACGATGACAGACGATCTATACATTTCTTCATAAATAGATTTTTCTACCTTCAGCCCAGACAAACATTGCAGACAAATTATGCCTGTTGTGATTTCTTTTATAAGACTTTCTCATTTAAACAATTTATTTCATAAATCCATAGTGGTGAAAACATTGTGAAAAGTTCCCTCAGTCGCAATATTCACTCCAAACTAATACAACAAGCTTTGTTTTCATGCAGGCCGGACCTGCTGTGAAAACATATTGGTTTCAAATATTTTTACGTCTTTTACACTCTAATGCAAGAGTGGCAAAACTCCAGTACATAAGGGCCACCAACAGGTCAGGCTTTAGGATATCCCTGCTTCAGCACAGGTGGCTCAATCGTTGAAATCCAGGTTCCCTGTGAGAAGCTCCAATGCAGTTCCCTGAATGTTCGTGTGTGTGTGTGTGTGTGTGTGTGTGTGTGTGTGTGTGTGTGTGTGTGTGTGTGTGTGTGTGTGTGTGTGTGTGTGTGTGTGTGTGTGTGTGTGTGTGTGTGTGTGTGTGTGTGTGTGTGTGTGTGTGTGTGTGTGTGTGTGTGAAAAAAGCAGCAAGCACTCCAATGAAGATCTCCAGAAAGGCCTGGTGCTAGTCCCATAAATAATGTAAAGAGTACGTTACCATCCAGCAGGGCGGCAGAACAGCAAAGAGAGGCAGAAGCACAGCAAAGAGAGGCAGCAGCTCTCAGAGGTAAGTCAGCAATATAATGTATTGAAACAGACACAAAAATCCGACGTTTCGATCCCCAGAGGGATCTTCTTCCTGGGGGTGTGCAGTGAAGCCTATGCCTTACTTTTACTAAATACCCTAAACCCTATGGACCCATCACCTACCCCCCCTCCCCTTTCCCAATAAATGTACTGTATTATGCTATGGGGCGTGCGCTCTCTCTCTTTTTATATATATATATATATATATATATATATATATATATATATATAATATATATATATATATATAATATATATATATATATATAATATATACACACACACATCCCAAGGACCAATGCACTTGTTTACATGTTTAGCACTTAACAGAGATTAAAACTTCCAAGGACAAAAACCAATGGAACAGTATATTCAATTAATCAGACTCCAAGTCTATGGTCTCTCTTTAATATCCAGGGAAACCATATTGCTCAGGGAAATTAAGGTCAATTTATTGGAATGAAGGTGAAATCTAGTTGAACGAGGGATTACGACTTGACAGTGTATTGAATAGGAACGTTTAAGAACAAAAGTGCTAAATATCAGTTAGACCCCCTGAACCTCCCCTGGGATCTGCGTGCTAGGCTCAAACCGAAAACAAGGCAACACTCTCTTACCTTTCCTGTTCAGCTCTGATCTCTGAGAAAGAGAGTCAGAAGGGCAGAGAGAGAGAGACAGAGGGGCAGAGAGAGACACGCAGAGGGGGCAGAGGGAGAGAGAGACAGAGGGGCAGAGAGAGACACGCAGAGGGGGCAGAGAGAGAGAGAGACAGATGGGAGAGAGAGAGACAGATGGGCAGAGAGAGAGAGAGACAGAGGGGGAGAGAGTGACAGAGGGGCAGAGAGAGACATGAAGAGGGGCAGAGAGAGACACGCAGAGGGGGCAGAGAGAGAGAGTGACAGAGGGGCAGAGAGAGACATGCAGAGGGGCAGAGAGAGACACGCTGAGGGGCAGCGAGAGACACACAGGGGCAGAGAGAGACACACAGAGGGGCAGAGAGAGACACACAGAGGGGCAGAGAGAGACACAGAGGGACAGAGAGAGACACGCAGAGGGACAGAGAGCGACAAACAGAGGGGCAGAGAGAGACACACAGAGGGGCAGAGATACACACACACGGGGCAGAGAGAGACACAGAGGGACAGAGAGAGACACGCAGAGGGACAGAGAGAGACACACAGAGGGGCAGAGAGAGACACACAGAGGGGCAGAGAGAGACACACAGAGGGACAGAGAGAGACATGCAGAGGGACAGAGAGCGACACACAGAGGGGCAGAGAGAGACACACAGAGGGGCAGAGAGAGACACACAGAGTGGCAGAGAGAGACACAGAGGGGCAGAGTCATAGGTGGAGAGAGTGAGAGACTACATATATTTACCTATAATTAGTTATATAGTACTCCAAAAAACTGTTGATTTGAATGGTATTTCTAAATAGTCTTCTCCTAACTCATACTCTTGTCATGCATGAGCAGCATCCTTCCCATACTCAGTCTCCTAATAATATACAGATGTAGCCAGATGTTTGCCATGGATCTAGGGCAGCTGCGGGGAAGCCATTCTTCCCTACTCTCCCGCAGCATTAATCCCCACTGCCTGGGAAGCCATTCTTCCCTACTCTCCCGCAGCATTAATCCCCCCTGCCTGGGAAGCCATTCTTCCCTACTCTCCCGCAGCATTAATCCTCACTGCCTGGGAAGTAATTCTTCCCTACTCTCCCGCAGCATTAATCCCCCCTGCCTGGGAAGCCATTCTTCCCTACACTCCCGCAGCATTAATCCCCCCTGCCTGGGAAGCCATTCTTCCCTACTCTCCCACAGCATTAATCCCCCCTGCCTGGGAAGCCATTCTTCCCTACACTCCCGCAGCATTAATCCCCCCTGCCTGGGAAGCCATTCTTCCCTACACTCCCGCAGCATTAATCCCCCCTGCCTGGGAAGCCATTCTTCCCTACTCTCCCGCAGCATTAATCCCCCCTGCCTGGGAAGCCATTCTTCCCTACTCTCCCGCAGCATTAATCCCCACTGCCTGGGAAGCCATTCTTCCCTACTCTCCCGCAGCATTAATCCCCCCTGCCTGGGAAGCCATTCTTCCCTACTCTCCCGCAGCATTAATCCCCCCTGCCTGGGAAGCCATTCTTCCCTACTCTCCCGCAGCATTAATCCCCACTGCCTGGGAAGCCATTCTTCCCTACTCTCCCACAGCATTAATCCCCCCTGCCTGGGAAGCCATTCTTCCCTACTCTCCCGCAGCATTAATCCCCCCTGCCTGGGAAGCCATTCTTCCCTACTCTCCCGCAGCATTAATCCCCCCTGCCTGGGAAGCCATTCTTCCCTACTCTCCCGCAGCATTAATCCCCACTGCCTGGGAAGCCATTCTTCCCTACTCTCCCGCAGCATTAATCCCCCCTGCCTGGGAAGCCATTCTTCCCTACTCTCCCGCAGCATTAATCCCCCCTGCCTGGGAAGCCATTCTTCCCTACTCTCCCACAGCATTAATCCCCCCTGCCTGGGAAGCCATTCTTCCCTACTCTCCCACAGCATTAATCCCCCCTGCCTGGGAAGCCATTCTTCCCTACTCTCCCGCAGCATTAATCCCCCCTGCCTGGGAAGCCATTCTTCCCTACTCTCCCGCAGCATTAATCCCCCCTGCCTGGGAAGCCATTCTTCCCTACTCTCCCGCAGCATTAATCCCCCCTGCCTGGGAAGCCATTCTTCCCTACTCTCCCGCAGCATTAATCCCCCCTGCCTGGGAAGCCATTCTTCCCTACTCTCCCGCAGCATTAATCCCCACTGCCTGGGAAGCCATTCTTCCCTACTCTCCCACAGCATTAATCCCCCCTGCCTGGGAAGCCATTCTTCCCTACTCTCCCGCAGCATTAATCCCCCCTGCCTGGGAAGCCATTCTTCCCTACTCTCCCGCAGCATTAATCCCCCCTGCCTGGGAAGCCATTCTTCCCTACTCTCCCGCAGCATTAATCCCCCCTGCCTGGGAAGCCATTCTTCCCTACACTCCCGCAGCATTAATCCCCCCTGCCTGGGAAGCCATTCTTCCCTACTCTCCCACAGCATTAATCCCCCCTGCCTGGGAAGCCATTCTTCCCTACACTCCCGCAGCATTAATCCCCCCTGCCTGGGAAGCCATTCTTCCCTACTCTCCCGCAGCATTAATCCCCCCTGCCTGGGAAGCCATTCTTCCCTACTCTCCCACAGCATTAATCCCCCCTGCCTGGGAAGCCATTCTTCCCTACTCTCCCGCAGCATTAATCCCCCCTGCCTGGGAAGCCATTCTTCCCTACTCTCCCGCAGCATTAATCCCCCCTGCCTGGGAAGCCATTCTTCCCTACTCTCCCGCAGCATTAATCCCCCCTGCCTGGGAAGCCATTCTTCCCTACTCTCCCGCAGCATTAATCCCCACTGCCTGGGAAGCCATTCTTCCCTACTCTCCCACAGCATTAATCCCCCCTGCCTGGGAAGCCATTCTTCCCTACTCTCCCGCAGCATTAATCCCCCCTGCCTGGGAAGCCATTCTTCCCTACTCTCCCGCAGCATTAATCCCCCCTGCCTGGGAAGCCATTCTTCCCTACTCTCCCGCAGCATTAATCCCCACTGCCTGGGAAGCCATTCTTCCCTACTCTCCCGCAGCATTAATCCCCCCTGCCTGGGAAGCCATTCTTCCCTACTCTCCCGCAGCATTAATCCCCCCTGCCTGGGAAGCCATTCTTCGCTACTCTCCCGCAGCATTAATTCCCACGGCCTGGGAAGCCATTCTTCCCTACTCTCCCGCAGCATTAATCCCCCCTGCCTGGGAAGCCATTCTTCCCTACTCTCCCGCAGCATTAATCCCCCCTGCCTGGGAAGCCATTCTTCCCTACTCTCCCGCAGCATTAATCCCCCCTGCCTTGGAAGCCATTCTTCCCTACTCTCCCGCAGCATTAATCCCCCCTGCCTGGGAAGCCATTCTTCCCTACTCTCCCGCAGCATTAATCCCCCCTGCCTGGGAAGCCATTCTTCCCTACACTCCTGCAGCATTAATCCCCACTGCCTGGGAAGCCATTCTTCCCTACTCTCCCACAGCATTAATCCCCCCTGCCTGGGAAGCCATTCTTCCCTACTCTCCCGCAGCATTAATCCCCTCTGCCTGGGAAGCCATTCTTCCCTATTCTCCCACAGCATTAATCCCCCCTGCCTGGGAAGCCATTCTTCCCTACTCTCCCGCAGCATTAATCCTCACTGCCTGGGAAGCCATTCTTCCCTACTCTCCCACAGCATTAATCCCCCCTGCCTGGGAAGCCATTCTTCCCTACTCTCCCGCAGCATTAATCCCCTCTGCCTGGGAAGCCATTCTTCCCTACTCTCCCGCAGCATTAATCCCCACTGCCTGGGAAGCCATTCTTCCCTACTCTCCCACAGCATTAATCCCCCCTGCCTGGGAAGCCATTCTTCCCTACTCTCCCGCAGCATTAATCCCCACTGCCTGGGAAGCCATTCTTCCCTACTCTCCCGCAGCATTAATCCCCCCTGCCTGGGAAGCCATTCTTCCCTACTCTCCCGCAGCATTAATCCCCACTGCCTGGGAAGCCATTCTTCCCTACTCTCCCGCAGCATTAATCCCCCCTGCCTGGGAAGCCATTCTTCCCTACTCTCCCACAGCATTAATCCCCACTGCCTGGGAAGCAATTCTTCCCTACTCTCCCACAGCATTAATCCCCCCTGCCTGGGAAGCCATTCTTCCCTACTCTCCCGCAGCATTAATCCCCCCTGCCTGGGAAGCCATTCTTCCCTACTCTCCCACAGCATTAATCCCCCCTGCCTGGGAAGCCATTCTTCCCTACTCTCCCACAGCATTAATCCCCCCTGCCTGGGAAGCCATTCTTCCCTACTCTCCCGCAGCATTAATCCCCCCTGCCTGGGAAGCCATTCTTCCCTACTCTCCCGCAGCATTAATCCCCACTGCCTGGGAAGCCATTCTTCCCTACTCTCCCGCAGCATTAATCCCCCCTGCCTGGGAAGCCATTCTTCCCTACACTCCTGCAGCATTAATCCCCACTGCCTGGGAAGCCATTCTTCCCTACTCTCCCGCAGCATTAATCCCCCCTGCCTGGGAAGCCATTCTTCCCTACTCTCCCACAGCATTAATCCCCCCTGCCTGGGAAGCCATTCTTCCCTACTCTCCCGCAGCATTAATCCCCCCTGCCTGGGAAGCCATTCTTCCCTACTCTCCCGCAGCATTAATCCCCACTGCCTGGGAAGCCATTCTTCCCTACTCTCCCGCAGCATTAATCCCCCCTGCCTGGGAAGCCATTCTTCCCTACACTCCTGCAGCATTAATCCCCACTGCCTGGGAAGCAATTCTTCCCTACTCTCCTGCAGCATTAATCCCTGCTGCCTGGGGAACCATTCTCTATTCTCCTGCAAGATCTTCCGTGGGGGACAGGATGTAGCGGTGCACTGGCTTAGACGAAAAACGATGGGAGCCGGATCGCAACATTTAAAATAGAGATACAGGAACCTCTTACGCGTTTCGCACAATTGTACGCTTTATCCAAGAGTAATGTTCCTCCCTGTGAGGTGAGATTAAGTAGATCCGTTGGACCGATTGCTCAGCCATCTATGCTCCACCAGAAATGGTTCCCCATAAGGTGGGAAACCGTTAAAACAATGATAGAGATAAAGTGTCAGCACCACCGCCCAGAGCCGTCATTACATCCAAGAGGCATAACCATATATACTCTGACACATGAATAAACATTACAGTGCATCCATGGGCAATAAACTAGAAATCTCCGACACATTTACAGTCAAAATCGATAGTATAATAATGAAAAAAACATTTATTAAATGACCCAAATGAAACTACTACCATAAAATTGACAGTATGTAATAAAAAAATAATAATTTAAATGATTAAAAAATAATGGTAAAGTGTGAATGTATAATTTTGGAAATAAGACTCTGAAATCATTCCCTGTTGTTGGTAACTTTGATTTTTATAAAGGCAGTAACAAATTTGATCTATTTATTGTTATTGTCCATTTCAATTAGCTAACTTATCCATAACCTAACTTAAAATATTGGAATATATTTATCCAATATTTAATTGATACATTATAAAGTATTAACATTGAATAATCATAACTATAACTTTAATTAGGATTAAATTCATCATTTCTTTTGATCAATATTAAGTATAATCAATGATTACATGTATTAAGTCTAAGTAGTAGTAAATATTTCCTGTATGAAAAAGGTTATGAAATAGAACATCTCAAACAAAATCAAGTTGGACTCAGTTTGGCTGATACAGGAAGTGAAGCAATAATGAAAAATCGGTGAGAAATATAATGTACATAATTTTTACAGAATTATTACAGAAAATGTTTAAATTCCCAATCAATATTTAATCCAGTGGGAACCAAAGTAGACAGTGTGAAAATCCAGAACATCTCTCTGGTTGAGGATGTTCTGGCGATCACATCTTATAATGGGCAATGACATGTTCAATCCCATTGAAAGTACATGTTTTTAAATCCCTCTGTGGACTTTCGGAACAATGTCTAGACACTGGAAATCGTAAGTCTTTTTACTTTATAGACCTTATATGCTCCATTATTCGAACTTTTAACAGTTTGATTGTTCGGCCAATGTATTTCTTGCCGCATCCACATCTTAAGATGTAAATCACAAATTTCGAATTACACATAATAAATGATTTTTTCTTGTGTCTAATTTTTGTCGTCACGGCTAATGTTACATGTTTTATAGATTTAGCATAAATACAAGTACTACAATGACCACATTTATGGAAACCCAGAGGTGGTGTAAAACCCCTAGTATTAGACGTTTGTGATACATAGTGACTTATGGCTGTGGGTGTACACAGTGTGCTGGCTTTGTTAAAGACGAATCTAATTTTTTTGTAAACAATGGAAGTGAGATCATCTAATTTCAGGATATCCCAATGTTTATTAATTATGGATTTGATGTAATTAGCATGTCTGCTTTGTTGAGTGATAAATGATAATGGCATCTCTATACATCTATCTTCTTTGGGATTTCCTTTAAGTAGATCAGCTCTCTTAGCAAAGAAAGCATTTTCAAAAGCATTTTGAATATCAGTCTTATACCCTCTCTGAAGGACTCTGATTCCCTAGATTGTTCAACAAATAATTCAATATTTGAACAGACTCTCCTCAATCTTAAAAATTGACCCTTTGGTATCCCTCGAATGAGAGATTTGGGATGGTCACTGGTAGCTTTAAGGAACAAATTCCTTGAATTTGTTTTTACGGAAGATGTCAGTCTGAATTGAATTGTGTATAGATGCAGCCACCAGTATTAGAACACTTACCTGGGAAATTCTGGGAGATTCTGGGGAAGTCTCACAGTAAATGCCTCAACATCCCTCAACATTTCTGTGAGATTCTTAATGGCCTATCAAATTAACACAGCAGGGGGTCCCTGCAGTCCCATTCAAACTGAATGGGACTGCAGGGACCCCTGCTGTGTTAATCCGATGGGCCATTAAGAATCAAACAGAAATGTTGGGGCAATGTTGAGGCATTTACTGGGAGACTGCCCCAGAATTTCCCAGGCACGAATTCTAATAGTGGCAGCTTAATCTGTATGTCAATGAAAATGTTACGTCTAAATAATCAATGTGATGAGCATGAGAAACATAAGTGAAATTTAAATTATAATTATTGCAGTTCAGGGACTCCACAAATGTATCCAAAAGTGTAATGTCGCATTCCCAAACAAAGAGGAGATCATCCATAAATCTACGAGAGAATTTGATGTTGTAACGATAAGTATTGGTGCCACCGTAGATGTAGAGTGTTTTCCCAAAATTCCATGAATAAATTTGCATATGAAGGTGCGAATGATGCGCCCATGGCAGTGCCTTGTAATTGTAAGTAATATTGAGTGTCAAATAAAAAATTATTATGTGTAAGGAGAAACAAAATTGATTCAGTGATAAAAGTGCTCTGTGCTGGTGAAATATGTGATGTGGCTAAGAAATGTTTAATTGCTGTAATGCCTTGAGTGTGATTGATAATGGTGTATATAATGTGGTGACCAATTGAAATCTAAAAGTGAATTGATTAAATCTGTGGTGACCATGAGATATGAAGGCAACTTATTGACCGGTGGCTGGAGAAAATGTTCTACATACTGTACCTGGATAATCCATCTCCCAAAGATCCAATACTTGATATGATAGGCCTGCCTGGCGGAAATATCAAGGATTTGTCGATCTTTGGGAGAAGATGGAAAATAGGAATTTTGGGATTAGTAGCAAATAAGAAACATCTTTCCTCTTTCCTTTTCATTTAGCACTTCGAGTATGACTCTTTGTCATTGTGATCCGGCTCCCATCGTTTTTCATCTCAGGCAGTGCACTGCTACATCCTGTCCGCCACAGGAGATCTCCTGTGGCATTGTACATGCGAGCAGGGAGCACGCTAAACTGGACTCTTCAATCAACAAGGCCGTGAGTAATATTTGAACATTTATTTACTCATGGATTTTCTTCCTATTGTACATTTATGGTCTAGCTCCCGGAGAAATATGTTGCTATACTTCAAGGGGGTCTGTTGACTATGGGCATCCCCTGTACAGCTATCCTCTGGAGCATACTATCACTCTCTAAACTTTATCATCTTCATGGAATTATTTACCAGTTCGGACTCACCAGATATTACCTGAAATGCATGACTTAACTTATATCAAACAAACGTGTTCTTCTGAGCACTGATTCAGGAACGGCTTTTCCATTTTTGTGTACTTCTATTCTTCCTCAGCATTAATCCCCACTGCTTGGGAAGCCAGTGTTCCCTACTCTCCCGCAGCATTAATCCCCACTGCCTCGTAAGCCATTCCACCCTACTCTCCCGCAGCACTAATCCTCACTGCCTGGGAAGCCATTCTACCCAACGCACCCGCAGCATTAATCCCCACTGCCTCGGAAGCCATTATTCCCTACTCTCCCGCAGCATTAATCCCGACTGCCTCGGAAGCCATTCCTACCTACTCTCCCGCAGCATTAATCCCCACTGCCTGGGAATGCCGAGGTCACATTTCTATGAGTTTCCGTACTTGATTTGAATAGTCTTTATAAATAGCCCCCTGCTTCTAAGTTGTAGTCTTGTCCTGTCTTACATTGAAACTGCATCCTTCATACGCTCAGTCTCCAACATAATATGAAATATTGTATCCATACTGTAACATACTGCAACGTACTTCACCATAATATATCATACTGTAACATACTGTATCATACAGCAACATACTGCAACATACTGTACTACAACATACTGTATCATACAGCAACATACTGCAACATACTACAACATACTGTATCATACTGCAACATGCTGTGACATATTGCATCATACTGCGCCACACTAAATCATACTGCAACATACTGCAACATACTACAACATACTGTATCTTACTGCAACATGCTGTGACATATTGTATCATACTGCACCATACTGTATCATACTGCAACATACTGCAACATACTGCAACATACTGCAACAGACTGTATCATACTGCAACATGCTGTGACATATTGTATCATACTGCACCATACTATATCATACTGCAACATAATGTAACATGCTGTGACATATTGTATCATACTGCGCCATACTGTATCATACTGCAAAATAATGCAACATGCACTATCATACTATAACATACGGCAACGTACTGCACCATAATGTATCATACTGTATCATACTCTGATATACTGTATCATACAGCAACATACTGTATCATACTGCAACATACTGTATCATACTGCTACATGCTGTATCATACTGCTACATACTGTATCATACTGCAACATGCTGTATCATACTGCAACATACTGTATCATACAGCAACATACTGTATCATACTGCTACATACTGTATCATACTGCAACATGCTGTATCATACTGCTACATACTGTATCATACTGCTACATGCTGTATCATACTGCAACATACTGTATCATACTGCAACATACTGTATCATACTGCTACATGCTGTATCGTACTGCTACATGCTGTATCATACTGCAACATACTGTATCATACTGCTACATGCTGTATCATACTGCAACATACTGTATCAAACTGCAATATACTAAATCATACTGCAGTAGTATGTCACAGTATGATACATTATGTTGCAGTATGATACAGTATGGGTATGTCACAGTATGATAAAGTATGTCACAGTATGATACAGTATGTTGCAGTATGATACAATATGACATACTGCAAAACTGTAACATACTGCGGCATATTGCAAGATACTGTGACATACTGTGACATACTGCATCATACTGCGACATTCTTGATTTGAAATATCATTTTTGAATAGTCTCCTTATAACCAGTCTTGGCCTGTCCTGTTACTTGCCAGACTTGGAAACAGAAATAACATTATTACTTATGATCATTAGTCCTGCTAAATAGCTTTCAAATTACACACATATGTATATACTTGTCTATTGCAGAAAATTGGTCAAGGTATATACCCTGTAAGGATACAGGAACAGAAGTTTATAGAGAGATTAAGTGGCAATATAAATTGCCACTTGCATCCAAAACATATGTTCAGCAGCCTTAATATGTCAGTGTCATCATTTATTTATAAGATCTGTTAAAAAGTAACATCTACGTTTTAATTAACATTACTTAATTGCTTTGTTCTCAGAGTGCTTTAAAAAAATATATATACAATATATACACACAAACACAAATCTATACTATACCAATTGTATTTATTTATACACAAATATATATATATATATATATATATATATATATATATATATAATATATATAGATATAGACATATATATATATATATATAGATACTAGCTGATAAACCCGGCGTTGCCCGTGATTGCTGGAGCGGGGGGCGTGGAGGGGCGGGGAAGGGCGTGGAAGGGCAGGGAGGGGCGGGAAAGGGCAGGGAGGGGGGCGAAGGGCAGGGAGGGGGGAGAGGGGGCAAAGGGCAGGGAGGGGGGAGAGGGGGCGAAGGGCAGGGAGGGGGGAGAGGGGGCGAAGGGCAGGGAGGGGGGAGAGGGGGCAAAGGGCAGGGAGGGGGAGAGGGGGCGAAGGGCAGAGAGGGGGCGAAGGGCAGGGAGGGGGGAGAGGGGGTGAAGGGCAGGGAGGGGGGAGAGGGGGCGAAGAGCAGGGAGGGGGAGAGGGGGCGAAGGGCAGGGAGGGGGAGAGGGGGCGAAGGGCAGGGAGGGGGAGAGGGGGCGAAGGGCAGAGAGGGGGGAGAGGGGGCGAAGGGCAGGGAGGGGGGAGAGGGGGCGAAGCCAGGGAGGGGGGAGAGGGGGTGAAGGGAAGGGAGGGTGGGGGCGAAGGGCAGGGAGGGTGGGGGCAAAGGGCAGGGAGGGTGGGGCAAAGGGCAGGGAGGGTGGGGCGAAGGGCAGGGAGGGTGGGGGCGGGGGCGAAGGGCAGGGAGGGTGGGGGTGGGGGCGAAGGGCAGTGGGGGTGGGGGCGAAGGGCAGTGGGGGTGGGGGCGAAGGGCAGTGGGGGTGGGGGCAAAGGGCAGTGGGGGTGGGGGTGAAGGGCAGGGAGGGTGGGGGCGAAGGGCAGGGAGGGTGGGGGCAAAGGGCAGGGAGGAATGGGGTGGCGGCGAAGGGCAGGGAGGGTGGGGGTGGGGGCGAAGGGCAGGGAGGAATGGGGTGGGGGCGAAGGGTAGGGAGGGTGGGGGCGAAGGGCAGGGAGGGTGGGGGCGAAGGGCAGGGAGGGATAGGGTGGGGGCGAAGGGCAGGGAGGGATGGGGTGGGGGCGAAGGGCAGGGAGGGATGGGGTGGGGGCGAAGGGCAGGGAGGGTGGGGGCGAAGGGCAGGCAGGGTGGGGGCGAAGGGCAGGGCCGGAGGGGGTGAAGAGCAGGGCCAGAGGGGGTGAAGGGCGGGGCCGGAGGGGGTGAAGGGCAGGGCCGGAGGGGGTGAAGGGCAGGGCCGGGGGGGGTGAAGGGCAGGGCCGGGGAGGGGGGTGAAGGGCAGAGTCGGGGGGGTGGTGAAGGGCATGGCCGGGAGGGGGGTGAAGGGCATGGCCAGGGGGGGTGAAGGCCATGGCCGGGGGGGGTGAAGGGCATGGCTGGGAGGGGGGTGAAGGGCAGGGCCGGGGGGGTGAAGGGCCGGGCCGGGTGAAGGGCTGGGGGTGTGAAGGGCCAGGCCTGGGGGGGTGAAGGGCCGGGCCGGGGGGTGAAGGGCCGGGCTGGGGGGTGAAGGGCCAGGGGGGTGAAGGGCCGGGGGGGGGGTTGAAAGATCCCTTCCCGTGCGGTTACTTACCTCGCACCGGGCCGCGCTCCTCCTCGGGTTCCTCGGCGGTCTCCGTTCCCCCCGGTGAGGCGGAGCTGAGACGCTCAGGTGAGGAGGTAGTGTGGGCAGCCGGCCCGTACAGCTCCCGACTGAGGGAGCCGGAGCAGCGCTCCCGGGGATGGTGAGCTGGGGGCGCGGCCTCTAGGCCTGAAGGTGAGAGCGGCGAGAGCGTGCTCTGGGGGGGGGGGAAGCGGTCTGTGGGAGGGAGCACCGGGGGAGAGGGTGAGCACCGGGGGAGAGGGTGAGCACCGGGGAGAGGGTGAGCACCGGGGGAGAGGGTGATGTTTGTCAGGTCCTGCGGAGTGGTGATAGGGGGGGTTCTGTTGTTGCGGGCCAGCCGCCGGGAAGGGCGGGGGGGGGGTCAAGGCCGGGCAGCCGTTGAGGATGGCGGGGCGGGGGTGAGAGGGTGGATGGGTGAGGGGGGGGAGGGGGGTGGTGTGTGTGTGTGTGTGTTGTGTGCCAATGAGAGGTGTGCGGGGGCGGGCGGGCCAAGGGAGCAATGTCATTCGCCTGGCCCAAGGTCCAATGAGATTGCCGCTAGGGACACGGGGAGGGACACAGGGAGACACATACAGACATAGAAACATAAGACGCTTTCACAAATATATTGTAAGATATACGTGTGTGTGTGTGTGTGTGTGTGTGTGTGTGTGTGTGTGTGTGTGTGTGTGTGTGTGTGTGTGTGTGTGTGTGTGTGTGTGTGTGTATATATATACATACATACACACACACACATACACTTAAGGTAATCAAATGCTGCTTATATTAAAACCAAAAATATTATTTATTTTTTTATGAAGCTGCTTGGATTGCATCTTTAGTTATTAATTAAAGTACCGATTTTTAGATAAAGCTACCATATATATATATTTTTAGAACGATGGTGCATTTGGATACATTTGCTGAATTTTAAAGCAAATGTTAACATTTAAATATAATGCCATATTGGGGGGGGGGGGGGGGAGACTTGTCTGCAGGTATCCTGAACTTAAAAGTCCACTCGACAAAAAGTAGAAACATGATAAGCAATGAATAAAAAAAAAAAAAACCTCTTTCATCACATCGGCAGCTTTTAAACTCCAGAGAAACATTTGTTATGGAACAATTGATTTTTCTTCAACTCATTTCCTGTATTTAAATGGAAAGTTTTGAAATGTTGAAGTGTACAGTTCCCTGGGCCCTTTTGCTTCAGGGCTTTGCCTTGTAGCTGGTGAACGACTGTCATTTCTCTTCACAGATTCTCTACCGCTGTGTGTGGTTCAGTTCGAGCGCTCTCTCTCTAAACCACAAAGGTAACAGATGAAAGAGAGGGATTTTTTTTTAATGTAGCAAGGATTTCCCTATTCATAACTCACATGATACTCCCAGGAACACTTAGCTTAAACAAAACACACTGTAAACATCTTAAATATCGTGTGTTTCCTCAAAAAAAATGCAATCCTTTCTAAAGCAAAAATGTCATTTATTTTTGTTCAAAGAAAGCTTTGGAAACTCAAAAAATCTCAATGAGTTCATCAAATATTAAATCTACCTCCCCCCCCCTACACACACTTGCCCTGCTCTCTCCCATCTGAAGCTCAGGAGGGAAGTAGGGGGCAGTTGGCCATAGGCTGGTCAAACTCAACACACAGTAGAACAACTCTAAGTGCAATGCCGGACTTGCGCATAAGCTAACGCAGCTAAAATTTAGGGCCCCAGAACTGGAACAACCTACCGGAGACTCTCACATCCACCACCAGTTTAAGTTATTTAAAATCTGAGGCTGTCTCACATTTTAATCTGGTCTGTAACTGTTTCATACGCCCATAATATATATTTTCTTTAACAGTGCATGCAATGTCTTGTATATAATGTATACCGTTCATTTATGTAACTGTACTTGTAACCATGTATTATTTGTTTTACTTTGTGCCCAGGACATACTTGAAAACGAGAGGTGACTCTCAATGTATTACTTCCTGGTAAAATATTTTATAAATAAATAAATAAATAATGAGAGGCCCTAAAAATAGAAAAAAAAAAATGAAAGCATTTCAAGTTTTAAAACGGGAGGCTAAATAAAGAAGATTCTCTATAAATATGGCCATTTTCATTCAAATATGACCCCACGCAACATGTGCCTTGAAAGTGACAAACGTCGTGAGTGCCCCTGGGCACTTACAGGTGTCGGTCGCCTCCATGCTGCCACCCTACATCTCCTTTGGAATCCCAGCGCCAAATGACGCCGTCGACGTCATCAACGTGACGGAGCACGGCGTTGCTTTGCCATGGTAACACAACATCATGCCGTCATTTGACGTTGTGATGTCACATTGCCATGGCAACGAGATGCCGTGTGATGTCACGTTGGGTCGTCCGCGGCATCTGGGATTCCAAAGGAGATGCTGGGTGGCAGCAAGGAGGCGACCGACACCTGTAAGTGCCTTCCCATTAGGTTCCTTAGGTCCGAGAGCGCGGCAAATGCATATGGGGGCGGAAATTTTTGCTGCCCCCAAAATATTGACACCCTAGGCCCGGGCCTATTCGGAAATCCACCACTGGTCGTGGCTTCTCATTTGAAGACATCATCGATGACTTTGCTCTCCAAAAATCCCGAAAGAAAATGATTTAATATTAAAATTAATGTGATGTGCAAACGTATCATTTTAGCTTTACACCGCGATCTTTGCATATAGCAACGCTAGTATAATGCTTTCATTCATTGCCGTGTCAGGATTATATTTTGAATGGTAAGGATAGAGTTCTGTAGGCACTTTTCCTAAAAGACCAAATTATAAAAATTGTCGGTGCTCCTGGGAAAGGGAAAATCCTGAGTCCCAGAAAGTCCAGGAGAGAGAGGTCTCATGCAAAATGAGTGTTTAATCGGCCACAGAAACCAACGTTTCGGCTGCCAGGCAGTCTCTGTCAAGATGAGGGGTTTCAATAGTCCCTACAGTAAGAATAATACATCTATTTCTAATTTTTGGGGCTTCTTAAACTTGACATAGCATAGGTCCTGAAAAGGTCAGATTCCAGACCTGGCTAAGTGGTACAGTACCCAGATCCTAAAAAAGATTTAGTTAGCGATGTTTACTTACAAACTAACTTCTAACTAACCCACTAAAACTGTTAAGCTCTTTGCTGGCAAGCACTGTTCGTCTTTCTTGCAGCAAAGAGCGTAAAATAGTTTCCTGTGTTTCTTTCCGAAACGTTTCTGGAGAAATTGCAGCTTTAAATTAATCTTTTCAGCTTTGTGTATCTAGGATTTTTTTCTTCCTTTTTTCCAACTTGCAGCAGCACAAATTCACCTAACTGTTTCAGATGTTAGGGGGATTTGGGAAGGGATTAGAAGAGACTTGGCGGTCTATTCTCGTAGCTCCGAAGTTGTCAGTCCCAAGCCGGGTGGTTTGGCAGGTTCAGAAGGAACGTGATGAAATGATAGAAAAAACCCTATTCTCTCTCGCAAATTGCGTCTCCTAAACGGCTTCTATAAAAAAAAAGTAACAACCCGCACGGTGTAACAGCCAACCCGTCCGGATTGGACTTTGCTCTCTCAGCCAAACCCATATTTCAGGCTCTGCAAAAAAATGCGAGTTTTTAGAAGCAGTTTGTATAATTTAGGCTTTTTTTTTGGCAAACTGAACGGATTGGAAGGAGCCAGAGTGAAACCGCTTCTAAAAAAAAGGATTTTAGACACGGTTTGTACATGCGAGAAGGGCTTACAGAATAGCAAAGCATCCGGATTGGAAAGGGCACTTTAGAAGCGGTTTGTCACTCTTTGGAGCTACGAGAATCCAATACAGAGTAGGTTGAAGCAACGCACAGCAAGAAGAGGGTGACAGCAGGTCTGGCAAAAATCTTCTTTATTGTGGAAGCATTAAAAATGTGGAAGGCTGCAACCTTCTACGCGTTTCGTGCAATGAAAGTTGCACTTTATCAAGAAGTCTTCTTGATAAAGTGCAACTTTCATTGCACGAAACGCGTAGAAGGTTGCAGCCTTCCACATTTTTAATGCTTCCACAATAAAGAAGATTTTTGCCAGACCTGCTGTCACCCCCTTCTTGCTGTGCGTTGCTTCAACCTACTCTGTATTGGATTCTACCCTCTGGCGACAGCACGCAGATTGTGAGTAACCCTGGAGATTTACACATTCAATTGTTAGTACTACTGGGGGCCAGCCCAATGAGGTTAGGGGTGGGTGTTTTCATGCAACTACCCCTGCCTTCAGGGTAACTGGAGCCCTTTTTATAGTTGTACTGTATTCAAGTCCCAGGAGGTTACTTCATTAATGACTTTAACAATCACAAGTAATGGGACTACATACTTGAGCACCATATTACCCTTTTGTAGAGCTACGAGAATAGACTCCATGGACATCTATATACTATAAATCACCCACAGACCACTCGTCCAAGAAAAATTAGTACTTAAAATGGCTATCATCAATAAAGCTGCCACCATACTGTACTTTGACTTTTGCATCATTGTACACCCCTCCTCCCTCCCCTCCCCCACCCCCATATCATAGAGAATTCACCAACAAGATAGTAATTCCACACTCTATTATTTTTCTATTGGAGTGTCAAATGGGCTCAGCGGAAGTGTAAGGCCTGTAATATAGTGCGCGTGCGCTACCGTGCGCGTGTCAATTAGAATTGGCTGTGTTAGCTAGACGTTTCTATACTAGAGACGCGTGCGCGCGGCCGTGAGCGGTGGCGCGGCAGAGCAGGGAAATTACAATAAAATTGTATTTTCGTGCTGCTGCCACGCCGCGAACCAATCACAGCGCGGCCTAACGCTGTGACATCAGAGTCACGCCCCCTAACCACGCACGTCACCGCTTGCATCCTTAAACTGAGCACGTGCAGGCGCAATGCCGGGCGCGCGCCCGCGCATGCACCTGTCCCTATTTTATAACAAGCCTGCTGTGTATTAGGCATCGGCTCTACTTATTTTGCAGATGTAGCAAGGTTATTGCTCCTACTGCCACAACACATTCTGTTATAATGCAGGATATCACTAAGTTTCCATAGCATCCAATGGCAGTGATAACACAGAATATCACAGCATATTCTGCCATAACGCGCCAGAGGGAGCAATAAAGACTGCTGCATCTGTAGTTGTGTTTCAGTATGTTAAAGACACGTAATCATATTAGACAATCTCCTTTCTCCTTTTCTGGAATATGTTAATTTTCAGTTAATGGTTAATTCACCTTCACACAGTGCTTTGAAAACAGATGGAAATATTTTAGAAAGCTTTTGAATTCTCCAAAGCTTCTGGATGCACATCCTTAGTATCATGTTTAAAGGCCATTTTGATTGAAAGCCTGGCAGATCTATCTGGATACTGTAGCACTGCATCTGTCACACAAATTATCACGAGAGATTGCATGGAGAGTGCATAAACAGCTCTTGAGATGCTTTTGATGAAGCTGCGAACAAGGTGGTTCCAACTCTTCCTCCATACAGCAGGTCATAAATATTCAAGCACTGTTTTAATCCTCCTAATTCAATGCAAAGCATGCAATGCTCCAAAATATTTATGCACAAAAGCAGCTGGGAGTGAGAATAATGTCAGGTCCGGAAACAGTTGTTGCAATCTATTGATTGTGATTAATCTTTTCAAGGTTCTTGGGACACTTTCTTTTTTTGATGATGCTGAATAGGAATGAAATGTAAAATAATACACAGAAATAGCAAGTTGCCGTCATATTGTTTAGCGTAACCCTTGCACCGCTGGAGGAGCCTGTACCCCAAATCTGTTCTTTCAATCTTCATTAAAAGTGCAGTTCATTCTTCAGTGTCTGCTAAAATGAGAATAAGAGGGGAGCTAATAATTATATTGTTTCATATATAATCGCTGACCGTGCACCCAGCTCTAGACATAGAATTTTCCAGGCACAATCAATCCCCTGCCCTGTAGAGCTTACGATCTAATTTAGGTTCCTGGGGTACAGTCAGGGAAATTAAGTGACTTGCCAATAGTCATAAAGAGCTGACATTGGGATGTGATGAACCAGTCTTCCCTACTTCAAAGGTAAGTCAGTGTCTTCATTCAGAGCTGTTACTCACTGACGCCACTGACGCCACTGACCCCATGACGTGCTGTAAGTTCTACACATTACTGATTTGCTAATAGACTATAAGTCACAGTGTACAATCCACATTGGTTTATTAATTAAGTTAAAACAAGGCTGCTGATCCTTTTTTTAAATACTTGTCTACTTGACACATAATGTATTTCCTTTCTACGTTTTGCCAGGGCCGACATTATTTATGATATTTTCCTATTGTATGTAATGTGACATATTTTGATTAACTGTGTAGCATTTGATTTCGAAGGCGACGTTTTAAAAATAAGCACTTTTTGTAGTGTGATCATTTCTCAAAAGCTATTTTGCTAGGGCTGCACATCAGAAAGAGACTGATGGCTTGTGACTGTGTCTCAAGTCCCATGTGAAACAAGTCCCCAGATAAACAGTATTGCTAGACAGGAAAGAATAGGGTAAGTGGTAGTGCAGGGCGTGCTAGTTATTTTCTCGATATAATGTGCCTATATATAGGTTGCCTATTCACTTGGAATGAATATTATGCAAAAGAACAATGTTGACCCTTCACTCATCACCAGCTGCAACTTGCTGTGTCCAACAGCCCATCACATTACACTAGTAATATTGTATTTGTTCCTGCCTTCAACTACTGTATGGTGAAAGGCAAACAGTGGATTGATATTTAGCTACTTCCAGGGTTAATCTCCAGAGCTCAGCAGGTCCACCACTTCCCTTAGTGGACAAGTTTAATAAGACATGTTAGCAATGTATTTTTGTTTTTGCTAATAACACCCCTCATATTGCTGGAGGTCGAGGCATTGCAGCTGAGTTCCATAATGTTATTTGAACATAGTTTTTCTTAGTGACAATTAATGTCCTTAGTGTAACTAAGGTAGGTGCTTGCATTCAGAAACTTGCAGAGCAACAATGTGTCAGTGGTGGAGTAGAAGCATTTCCTATGCTTCTTTTTCGTAGATCAAGCTTTTATTAACAGCTCCTGTAAGTGGCACAAATCCATTACCTTCCAAATGACAGCAGGTCACTTAAGATCCTGCCCATTAAAAAAAAATAATGTCCTCAGTACGATCTTTAATGGTTTTCCAAAACAACTGTTTTGACAGGTGAGATTAGGTTATAATTCATAATGTGCTTACAGTAATTAGTCAAATATTTTTTTTTCCTTTTTGTCTGTGGACTGTATTATAGTTCATGTAAATTAACTTTGGCCTAAATCTAATCTCATGATGTGGTAACATTGGTTTAGGAATTTATGGACGAAAACAGGGAACAGAGACTGCGTCAGGGAGGCAATAATACATTGCCAAGCACCAGACAAAGAAACAACTGGACATACATGTGTATACACATATAGTCGAGTACCATCTTTGGACAAAGATAGTACTCGACTGGATTCCAAGAGAGATTAAAAGACCAAGACGACGTAAGGATAAAAATCAGGCGGATGAAATCAGAAAATGTGTTGGAGAGACGTGGAGAAGAGAGGCTGTAACCGCAGTACACGGAATATCATTGGGGAGGCTTCAACCAGTAGTGGGGAGACAAGGCTGAAGAAGATGATGATTTTATTTATTTAATTAAAACACACACATAAACACACACACACACACACAAGTTATGGTGGGTGAAAAAAGTGATAAAAACCCTCCACAGCAAAGCATATAGCAAATGTAAATATCACTGTATGCTCATCTGCATGTCTTAAACAGGTCTGCAAACCCGCCTTTCACCATTATCACCCAGCACACAGTGCTTCCACTGCAGCAAGGGATTCTGGGAAATGACATGCAAATGCCACCTTTTGCTTCAAAACCATTTAACATGGTCCCCTCTAAGCTTAAACTTGCTGCATTTCACAGCTTTGAGCACAGCCTGGGTTAAGATGCATAGCCAGTAAACCCACCCACAGACAGCTGTTTTGACCTTAATGGGTCTCCTCAGTGTGGGGTTGGTTATACTGGCTTTGCAAAATGAAGCAGGGATAGGTTTCACCACACTTAGTTAAGTTATGGTGGGTAAAAAAAGTGACAAAAACCCTCCACAGTAAAGCATATAGCAAATGGAAATATTACTGCATGCTCATCCCTTGCATATCTCCCAATCAGGTACCTCAGGTATTCTCCTTTTCCAGCACAGGCATGTCTTCATAATTTATTTGGATTGAGGTTTGAGTGAATATATATATAGACAACTGGAGAAACTAGTAAATTGAATGTGTATCTCTGTGTCGGGAAGCTCGGAGAGGGATTTGAGGTGATTATCTGAATTTTGGATAGATTGCAAAGGAGAAAGTTGTGGGGCAGGAAGGCTTGTTAGTCATATGTTACAATAATCAAGGTGGGACAGGGTACGGGCAAGTAGATTAAAAGAGGAAAGTTGTGGTTTTTAGGCTGAGTTCTAAAATTCCCGATGATGGCCATCTTTAATGGCCCCTAAATAAAATGCTTATACATCTATCTTTCACAGAGTACAAACATGCAACTAGAAGGTTTCATAAAAATATGAGATTGGGAAAAGTAAAAGGAAGAACAAAAAGCAGACAGTTCAAATAGATCTTCACTGAGAGATTGCTCAGAAATATTTTACAAATGCGGCTTTATGGCAAAAAAATACAAAAACAGGTTAGATTCTCAACTAAACAATATTGCTAATTTTCACTCATGAAAAAGTCTCTTGTGGGATTCAGATCAACAGCTTTTGAAAATCCAAGGTCAAAAAGGTTATATGCTTGACATACATTATGCATCCTTATGTCTATACACTGCCTCATGTTTTCAAATGAAACTGACATTGTTGAACATCACCTTGGAACCCAAATACCTCACTTTATAAGCATAGAAAAGTATGGGATGCTGGAAGAGATGGGTGAAGGGAAAGCAATCTTGACAGGGTTCAGTCGCCCTCTCAAATCTCATATCAACAACTATCCAATCCATCTCCAACATCTATTATTTATACAATGTAAGAGCAAAAACCACCATCTCATCAAGCCACTTGCATTAAAATGATATTCCAAAAACTGCAAACTCCAGGTTAAAGTTAAGGGCAGGGTGGGCCTGATTGCTAGGATATGGTGAAATCCAAGGAGCCAATTGACCTTAATATTCTCCCTGTGCCCTTAGTCATAAAATAAATATGGTCTTTGGGACTTCAGTTCTTTGTAAACTGGATTCAGTAACTCACGATCTCAAAGACATCAAAATCATTTGAAATAAATTAAATGAAAAACAGACATAAATGATATATATGTATGATATATGATATATATATATATATATATATATATTTCAATACCTATAAATTATATATATTTCAATACCTATATATATATATATATATATATATATATATATATACACACACACACACACACACACACACACACACACACACATACACACACACACTAGGAATAAAGGCGCATGGTACATAAGTGAAGACTGAATCAACAATAGACCATAACAGTATATTATTCAATAAAGCTTTTCTGTCTCTAGGAATCACTTGCTTGTCAGTTAGAATTTTCCGAGTCCCATTGTATTTATCATGCACTTATTGGTAATGCTGGACATACTTGGCTAATTAGAGCAGCTGAGAAGATAATGGCACACTTGTGTTGCTATTTGTATTGGTTTTGATGAGGAGTTTACTAGAAGAGATTTTTCCCCAGCGAAAGTTCATTCAAAGGTTCTGGTGTGCACAAAAATGTACAAAAGCATGAAATTCCACCTAAGGCCAGTGAGATCACTAAGGTTCACTTCAACAAACTTAAAAATGTTACCCTGAACCCTGAAGTCTCTCTCTGCCCCTCTCCCCCTTCAGGGTAAGGCGCCTGTTAGGTGAATCTAACATTCTTAGGATGAATTCGTGAAAAGTAGAACTTGGAAAGAAACACCATTTCCGAAGCGGATTCGAAGTTTGGCGAAAATGTTCACCCATTGACTAACTGTATAAATTAAATGAATACATGGAATAATAACTTGGATGAAGGGTGCTATTTCCTATAGCAGTGTGGTAGGTTTCTCACTCAGCTTGTAGCTGGTTTTCTAAGTGGGTGTTTGAAACAGTAAGGAAAGTTGAATCTGTTGAATCATTGTTTATTGTGTTTGCAGAGAATTCAATGGCGTTTTATTTTTTTCCTATTATGTTATTAAGAAGAGCGTGGGAGCGTTAAGTTGAGTACTATTTGCCATCACTTGATTGGTCTATCCTTGTTTGGCTCTGATTGGTCTGTGTGCTCTATATAAACAAGTTGCTCACTCTGCCTATGAACATCTAGTTGTTCTAAGTGCAGCTGCTGTGTGATGTTGAAATAATAAGGAGAGTTGGATGCCGAAGGAGTTGCATACAGAACTGTTAATAGTGTGTATATCAGTATATCTTTATTTGTATAGCCAGGTTCCCCGTTGGTCCCCCTTACATTCCGATAGAGCTGCGGAGGGGCGCAGGTGCTCCCAGTGAGCGGCGGTAGCAGCGGGAGTGCTGCGGGCTGTTAGGGTGACGAGAGGGTCGGCGGAGGTCCGCGGCAGCTCCCTTCGCAGGGCACTGCCATGTTGTGTATGCGCGCGCATGCGCAATAGAGATTGCGCATGCGCAGTGTCCCGTTAATTGCGGCGGCTATTATAAGGGTTGGGCGCATGCGCAGAGGCAATGATACAGCGGCAGCCATCTTACAGAAGCTCCACAGGGGAACTGTAATCCCCAGCAGCCCCAGGGGCTGCTAGTCACATGAGCCAGCAGTGCAAATAGGGTCAGAGGATTCCCCTGCACCGAATTGGATACATTTGGCGCGCTGCAGAGACTACGCCAGTTAGAGCTGGACACAGAAGGGTGAGGGTGTGTTCAGGGTGTCAGTAGCCCCAGGAACTAGGCAGAGACCACCTTATGGGCCCCAGCTAGGCCCCAACTCCACTATAAATTGTGTGTGCGCTAGGGAAAGGCCCCATGAGGCAGGGACCCTTTCCCCATTAGTTGTATAGTGTCAGGGACATAGCAAGACGATGCACAGTAATTGCGGCCTGTGGTCTGGGACCAGAACACCCACGCTAGGTATAGAGACTCTCTTCATGGTGGGATACTCCAGCTGGGGTCCACCCCACGTAGAGGCAGACGCCATCGCCGCAGACGACGGGTGGGACAGACAGGCCCCTTTCATCAGTCGGCAGTACCGGGTGCTGGAGCACCCGGCAGGTATCACAGACAACAAGTGCACCAACGACAACACTCTTACTGTGGGCAGCACTGTCACACACACTTGGGGTGGGAGTGACAATTGTGGGCTGGGCACTGGGACACTGGTGCCCCCTGCACCCAAGTATTGTGGAGCTACAACAAGACAAAAAAGAAACAAAGCTCCAATGATCAGTGCTTCCATATCTGGAATACAAAGTAACAGCCTGTTAACTGATAAAGTGTCAGCTTTCATGAAGAAAAGGACTATCAAGGCATCATGGAGTCTTTTAATAAAGAATTAATGCTTAGGGTAAAGGGAAGGTGTAAGCATAATGTCCAAGGGTTGATAATGCAGACAGTGACTGTTAATAAACAGCACTTTCGGGTTCTCTTCCCAAGTGGACCACCACCCTAGCGTTTCTTTTGCAGTATCCAGCGATATTCCTCGCACTTTGTGAAAGTAAATGTACTCTCAGTATGATGCCATCCATTCCTCGTGCCTGCCTCACGTTGTTAGGTAAATGCAGAGGATCCGGTTAAGGGGTGCACAAACGTTTTGCCTTGTGCCCCCCTGCCTGCTCTCCCCCACTGTTCGTGCCCCCCTTACCTGGTCTGAAGCATCAAATGACGCCCGGGGTCACGTGACCCCGCTGTGTCATTTGACGCCACGTTACCATGGCGACATGTTGCCAAAGCTGACCGAGTCACGGTTAGTGAATTTGCAGAGGCCTCGCACAGTCCCCATGCATTTAATTTAAATGCCTTGGGGAAGAGCGCTGGGCCTCTGCAACCGCTGTGCCCCCTGTCCCCCCCCAAACGCCTCGCATTCCAGTTTGCGCACCCCTCATGTAAGTACTCATAAGCAGTGGTCAATGTCCTAAATAACTTGCAGCAATGCAGAAAACTCCAAGCAGCCTGTGGCACTACTTCTGGGACCCACACAACAGACACCACTGACAAGACGTTAGATGACTTGAAAGCGTACCCCACGGGTTTTACAGTCAGGACAATGGGATCCCACACAAGGAGGTATCTGCTTGGATGGGGTAGATGGGGAAGAGGGAGGTATGGTGCTAACCCTGAGCTTAAACGTATATGAGGTGCATTCTGGGAATTGGTAAGGCAGCGAGACAGGAAGGAAAAGTAATGTGGATGTTATTATCCCCCTAGGGACTTATGACCTGGCAATGGATGAAGTTAGGGTAGTGGAGGAGGAATGTAGAGAGTTACGGACAGCTATTAGGCAGCCAGCCTCCTCTGTGGTGTGAAGAGGAGGGATTATGGTTTACTGGACGTAGCTGTTCCACCTGGAGGGTTATGGGCCTATATAAGAGATGGCTACATCCATCTTGGAGAGGAACCAGGCTGCTCCGTGAACAGTTTAGATGCTTCATTAGTAAAGTATTTAAACTAGATGAGGGGGCAATGAAATGAGTCAGGATGAATTAAACTGCTGCACCCTCTCCCTGCCAGAGGTACTGATTGGGCACGACTCGAAAGCAGCAAACATTTCCATGGGAACAGACTGCAGATTAAATAGAAATAAAATCAATAGCACGGGCAGGAGGCACACAGGAGAAGCGGAGGGAGCAGGAAAGCAAGACTGTTCGGGCTTTATGCACAAATGCTTGGAAATACAATCACAGCTCTAATCCACAATACTGACCAGGGATAATTTAGATATTGTGTCTATTGCTGAATCATGGTAAATACAAATCAGGACTGGAACATAGCTATTCCAGCTATATCTTATTTAGCAAGGATAGGATAGAAAGGTAGGGGGAGGAGTTGCCCTTTATGTGGGGGAACAATGTAAAAGATACCTTCATAGAAAGTACTGGAGGAAAGGAAAATACTCTCTGGTCACTGTTGAGAAGGTTGTTCTTTGTACTGGGGTTGATTTACAGACCGACACGTAGAGGAATTGGACAGGGGTTTAATGCAGGGCACTACTACAGTGGCAACTAAAGGACAGGTAATTCTGGGAGGATTTAATCTGCCTCATGGACTGGAGTAGGCCTATGATTAGAAATAGATCCCAGCTCAGCCTAAGTGAGAAATGGTAGGTGCAAACAGCAAAGGGAGTAAAGGAAATGGCACTTTAATGTGATATTAGGAGAATAAAGTGGTATACTTAGCACTCTTAAGGTTTTAGACCTTAAGGCTTAAAATTGACTCCTTTTAAAGTCCTGAGTACATGTTTGGCACCTCTGATGAAATATCCAACCTGCACTATATGGATTACGTGATTACAAACCTATTAAGTGAATACGAATGGGTTATAAATTGGAGGAGAATGAAGATTTGAGAAAACACTGGCAGAAATTCGTCTTTAATACCATGGTGATCCTATTATAAACGTATCTCTGAGTGAGATCTGGATTGTGTAGAAATATCTTAATCATTCAGTGTTCTCTGAATCCTTTACTTGTTTTGAATAACTCTCTCTTGGAGAGACATACCGTCTAATTAGGAGTCTGAACCAGAAAAATTACTAGAGGAGCAGGTGCAATGATTACAAATCATTTACTATATCATTTATTTGAAATACAAGGAATGCTGACTTGTGTTAGTGTATAGAATGCTATATCTGTCAACCTTGAACCCAAGACCATCTTATAAAAAAATTTAATTGCAAAGGGTGATTTTCTTGAATACTTATATGATTTTTAATGAGGTATTGTGAGTTTATCTTTTAGCTGTAGAATAAACGTTAAGTTTAATAGATCGAGCATTTTCTTCATTTGGTAGTGAGTGCAGTATATAAAGGGCCTTATCTTTACTTTCTTTGCTGTTTACAGGAGCATGGACCTCCTGGATTTCTTGCAAGAGGCATCTCTCAAGAAATTGGTATATAACAAAGCATTTTGCTCTATTTGTGCCCCTTCTGCCCCAGCTTGTAACTTGCGGGCATCAGTAAGAGGAGTTGGGGAGGAGTTACTCGGTGCACATAATATAATGAGATGCGGAACATTCTGCGTGACGTTCATTTTCACTTTTATATGCTGCAATACATCTTCTATATCTGTGTCGTAAGACTAATATTCTGCATAGCTATAAGATACGGTTCTTATATAAGCTGCAGCGCTGCCCCCCAAAAAAGCAGTACATGGAAAAGAAGCACACTTTTGTCTAAGATGATACATAGATTCCTTACATTTCAGTGAGGCCTGTGACATTGTCCCACTTATAAGACTAATAAACAAGTCGCAGTGCTTGGGAATTGATTTTATGGTGGTTGAATGGATAAGACATTGGTCGAGGGATAGGCAACAGAGGGGTTGAACCTCAGAAGCCCGTTAAATCTGGGCAACTAACGTCACATTACCTAAATAGGAAATGTCCTTTAGTTTCCTTGGGTTTAACTGGTATTCTCAAAGCTGCATACATGCAAATACAATGGGCGTTTATCTCATTAGCATAGGCTTTACGCCATGTGAATTTAGCACTGCCTAGCGTTAGCTTCAAATAAACAGTCTTTACTTCTTTCAGGTCCCTGGATAGTTATTAAATTATATGTAAAAGGAGAAGGCAGGAGAGGAAAAGAACCCTGTAAATAACAATACGATAGTTAAATCGTACGTAAAGACAAGAATAAAAGCGCAAAGCACAAATCGTGAAGTATATCAAAAACAGTGTTTAAATAAAATTGGTAAGTATTCTGCGTACATTATGGATAAAGATCATAAGCATTTACGTGTAACAACACGCAATGTTACCACACAGCGAAGTGGGAGACTTGGAGGTTGTCACTCAGGTAACCGGGTATCTGCTGGAGCTCACATTCATCTGCATCTGGCGTGATGTCAGCACCCTGCAGCCGGATCGTCTGGTGTTTGGAGAAAGGATTCAGCCTGGGTTGTCTGGCTCCACAGACCACGCTTAGCACACTGGCCAGTGTGTTCCACGTGGATGTAGTCCCGTTCACGGGGGTGCACAGAGCGAATGTCCCAAACAGTCAGCTCCCACGGCACTCTGTAGAGGGAGTCAGTCCTTCTGAGCGCGCAATGATGACGTCACTCGTAGGGACGCAGCTAGACACGAGGCAGGCCCAAACGGAAGAACCAGGGGTTGCACGAGTACACAAACGCTGCTCAAAAGTGTCCCAAATTCACAAAATGGCTAAACAGAACCAATAAAAGGTACCACATAGGGATATAAAACAATAAATATAATCCAATGCGTTTCAAAGCTCAATACTGCTTCTTCATCCCTGATCATCCCTGATGAAGAAGCAGTATTGAGCTTTGAAACGCGTTGGATTATATTTATTGTTTTATATCCCTATGTGGTACCTTTTATTGGTTCTGTTTAGCCATTTTGTGAATTTGGGACACTTTTGAGCAGCGTTTGTGTACTCATGCAACCCCTGGTTCTTCCGTTTGGGCCTGCCTCGTGTCTAGCTGCGTCCCTACGAGTGACGTCATCATTGCGCGCTCAGAAGGACTGACTCCCTCTACAGAGTGCCGTGGGAGCTGACTGTTTGGGACATTCGCTCTGTGCACCCCCGTGAACGGGACTACATCCACGTGGAACACACTGGCCAGTGTGCTAAGCGTGGTCTGTGGAGCCAGACAACCCAGGCTGAATCCATTCTCCAAACACCAGACGATCCGGCTGCAGGGTGCTGACATCACGCCAGATGCAGATGAATGTGAGCTCCAGCAGATACCCGGTTACCTGAGTGACAACCTCCAAGTCTCCCACTTCGCTGTGTGGTAACATTGCGTGTTGTTACACGTAAATGCTTATAATCTTTATCCATAATGTATGCAGAATACTTACCAATTTTATTTAAACACTGTTTTTGATATACTTCACGATTTGTGCTTTGCGCTTTTATTCTTGTCTTTATCTCCAGTTTATGAGAGTGCTAAGCCACTCTCTTTATAAGAGCTGCATTCGCTTACACCACGTTCCTGTATGGTATATATATTTTTCACTTCCACAGTAGGGTTGTGCCTAATATTTTCACTTGGTTTAATATTCACATTATTTATTAGGAATTTATATATCACTATCACTATTAGACATTGTCTTTCACACGATTAAGTTGTTTTGGGGTTGCGCACTTTTATATATATTTTTTTAAATCGTACGTAACTGGGGTCTTACACTTATCCAGACCCCGTAAAATACCCATTTCAGGATCTGGATGTGAGTAACGCCACCGTTATCTCACGTCACGTTAAATCGCTACGTTAACTGAAACGGCGCTCTGCGGATATGCGCTTTAAGAGGGAACGCCTCTTTTTGCATATTATTAGCACCAACGTCCTTTATAGTAACGCAAGGGCTCGTTACGGCTGAAAACAGCACTTAACACATCGTTACTGTGAAATCCCTGTTAACACTTATCAGTATCTGTCCTGGAACCTCTTTGTATATTTCCCTGTTCTGAGGCAACCATCACGCCTCAGTGTAATGTTGCTACATTATTATTTTCTGTGGCTTCCCAGCCTGTTGCCCTGGCAACCCCCTGCACTCCTTAGTTTGTTGAGCTTTTCCTAGTTCTCCCTGCTAGTTGGCACTGCCTGATTGTATTTCCTGTTAGTCCAGGCTAGCATGCTTTCTTTTAGTTCATGCAACCATGGTGGATAGTCATAACTTGTCTGTCACTTCATTTAGCCATTGTAATTGACTTCTCCCTTACATAAGCCACTTGCTCAGTTCCCCCATTTTTGTTATTGTTGCTTTTACAATGAAAGTACAAAAGAAAGAAGGACTGTGTGTGCATCTGCAGGGATGCCTGCCTCTACTCTCTTGCCACAGTGAGCTTGAGTCAGAACAGTATCGTTAGGTATTTAACAGACTTCTGAGGATCTCCCCAGAGAGGAGTTGTGGTAAATGGAGAACATTTAGGGGTGGGGAAGGTGACCAGTGGAGGATCTCAGGGAATTATACTGGAATCGGTGCCAATTAATTTCTTTATTAGAGATATTTCAAATGGTTTTGAAGGGGAAGTATACTTTTTTTGCAGATGGCACAAGGCACAAAGATATGAAACAGGCATGATACTCCAAGAGGGTAAACAAAATTGCTATATTTTTATAAAAGAAAATCATAATATTTGGCCAAAATTCCACAAAAATGGTGACATTTTATTATTGAGATTTGCCCCATCTTGTGCAGTTTTTATTGAGTGGTCGAAAGTAAGTTCCTCTTAAACATAACAGAGGTATCAGTAAGTTATACACTACCATATATTACAAACAGTTCTAGAATATTACAATCTTTATACCCTTCTATTTAAAAAAAATACAGATATCAATCACTCCAGAACAGAGTCGCGACTTATCTGTAACTAGATTTCCAACATGTATTTATAGTATATTAAAGAAGAAGATATCCAGGCACATCAGTGGTCTTAGTGAAATATAAAATGCGTTTATTAAATCAGGATCAACGTTTTGCTCCCACCTTGAACCTTTAGGTCCAAGGTGAGAGCAAAACGTTGATCCTGATTAAATAAACACTTTTCTATTTTACCTAGATGACTAGATATCTTCCTGTTTACTGTACAGGGGTTCTCTGGATCTCTGTATTCATGAGCATCTGTGGCAGATCAACAATCCTGTGAGGGCTCCTTTTCTAGTATATTAACAATATAAATACATGGACTAAATAATAATATATATTCTAAAAGTATATGTATGTAGATCTACTTTTAAAATATTTTAAGCATACGAGAAAAGTTTGCTTTCAGGTCCATTAAAAGATTACCAACATGTGTAATTTGATTTGATGTAAATTGCCTAATTGCTATATAATTACACTAATCAACACTCAGGGAGATATTCATTACAGTCCCATCTTTAGACATGGATTAGACAGGGCATTTTGTGGAATCACAAGTAATCATTATCATTGATTCCTCATTTTGGAGGATGACCAGTAATGAGGGGATAACATGTTCCATCTCAATGGCAAATGGTATTTTCAACAAGCAATGAGCTGTTTAATTTGGAAAAGGAAGATACTGATCGCTCTTCAAAAGTTATCGAGTCAAGGTTTAGCCCAGAGAAACTAAAGGCTGTCATGATGGTGCTGAATCATCTTTGGAGTGGTCAAATACTGAATTTCTAATGAAGGAGAATATAAAATAGGTGCAGAAGTCAATTTTCATTTTCATACTTTCAACAGGTCATATACAGTATGTGTATATTGTTATTGTCCTGTTCCCTGTATGGGTTTTTCTGTTCCCATACTGTAGTTCCCCTAGCCCTAGTGGCTATTATGTAACTCCCTTCCATGGCTTCTGAGCCTGTTGCCTTGGCAACTCCCCTCTACTCCTCTGTGAGTTGTGCTGCCCCTCCTCCCTCTGCTACTTGGTGCAGCCCCTGCCTTGTTCCTGCTTGCACAGAGAAGCACATTTCCTTTTGCAGCCAGCAGCCTTGTGAGTAACAACCCATCTCACTGTTTCCCTAGAACATGGCATTGCTTTTTTATCTTGCTCTCACAAATATTGCCTCCAAGTTATTTTATGCTTTCTGTATACCTCCTCCAATAAAGTTACAGAAAATAGATGGACTCTGTGTGCATTTAATATGGATGAGTTTAACTGCCTGGTCCTACTCATTAGCTACCATGAGTCTGGGCCAGAACAGTTATTCTTTTGGCAGTTATTTGGCTCTTGTTCTTTGTAGGGGCTTACGTGACTCTTTGTACCGCCATTTTTAACGAAGTGTGAACTTTCATGGCAAATGTAAAAATGTGAAATTAAGGAGCGATTTGTGAAAACATTCAGCAAGCAAATTTGAACCTATTCACACAACTCTGAAGATAAATCGATAAATAGGAATGTTGCTAACAATTCCCATATGTATAATATAGGTTCTAAACAGTAAGTGGTGAAATGGAGCACAACATACGAATTTGACCTAAAACAGTATGGAGGAGTACATCCAAGGGGGTTGTATTTATAATTGAAAACCAATGTTATACGGAGAGATATTTTTTATATGATGGCGGGTAAGAAGGACCACTTTACCCACCTCTTCTTTCCACTTTCTTTTCTGTTGTGAAACCTCAGACTCGATTACATTATTCTCAGCTTTGTTCCATATTTATGATATCCTTGTGTCTATCACAAGCATTTTTAAATTATCTTACCGTAGTAGCGTTTGGCACCTCTGCTAATAGACTGTTACATGAAATCACCACTCGTTCCATGGCCCTCTCTCCTTACTCTCCTTCAAGCTGTACATCTCAAGGTCATTCAGTCTTCCCTGATCAGTTTGGATGTAGACCATACATTAATTTTGTAGCTCTTCTTTTCACAACCTCTAAATTATTTATGTCCTTCTGGAGCTATGGCTTCTAAAAAAGACTCTAGGAGTGGTCTTACCAGTGATCTCTATAGTGGCATTACCCCTTCCATCTTTCTACTCCTAATACCGTAACCCACAGGTGCTCAACTCCGGTCCTCAAGCCCCACCAACAAGACAGGTTTTCAGGATATCCCAGCTTCAGCACAGATGGCTCAATCAGAGGCTCAGTCTTTCACTGAGCCTCTGATTGAGCCCCCTGTTCTGCAGCAGGGACTGATTGAGTCACCTGTGCTGAAGCTGGGTATATCCTGAAACCTGACCTGTTGGGGGTGCTTGGGGACCGGATTTGAGCCCCCTGCCTTAACCTACTGTATACAACTTGAAGTAACCATTGAGTCATGACAAGATTCAGTCTCTTGTTTAGTCTAACCCCAACCATAATGCTACAGTATACCTGTAATATTGTTCTAGAACAGGATTACAAATTAAGCTATGACACCATAACAGAATGGCGCTACGTACACATTATCTTTAGTTTCCTGTGCGTTCCACACATATGATTTGCTATATAATGGTTTCAAATAATTTACTAACAATTACTAAAGAAAGGAAAAGAATACGTGTTGGAGATAAGCCATCCATCTCCTCATCTGACAAATGTAAATTCCACAGCGTCTGTACATTGTATACATTATATCCACATAACTTCATACTGTGAGAGACAATAGCCCTGTTCCTATAACATAATGTATTACATAATGTAAAGCCACTTTTCTCTATTTCCTTCACAAATTTGGCAAAAATATCTATTTCTAATTCTACCAAGAAGAGAAGAAGACTGCATGAACCTTTGTCTTCACATTTTGTAAAGGGATTAGAGAAAGATGAATTAGTGATTTAAGCAAGTCCTGTAGTCTATTGTATGGTGCATCATATCTTTGTCATGCAGTGCTTTGCATCAACCAACTTAGTGCTCAAAGTAATGGAATTCTCATCACCGATTAAATGAGTTCTTAGAACCAGCTGGACATAAACCCGATGGCAGGTCGCCATGTCTTCCTATTTTGGCATCGGAATTCCTCCTCACATTATCCCAATCTTAAAATAAACAGTCTACTCTATTTTTGATAACCAGATAACTATTTTTATTGTAATATATTGTTGCTTTATGAGAGGCAGTGCAGGCCCATCCTGAGGGATGCCAATTGATCACATGACTCAACATGTATATATGTTGTCATATGTGTTGTCAAACATGTTGTCATACATGCTGTCATACATGCTGTCATACATGCTGTCAAACTGTGGACCTACAATAATTATTCTTTTTTTTCTTATACAAAGCTGAGTGTACACAGTGCTGTACATAGAATATTGCAGAATCTGAGTCCCTGCCCTGCAAAATTTACAATCTAATTTTGGTGCCTAATGCACAAGGCACCAAGGTCACAAGATTTGAACCAGGCTCCCCTGCTTCAAACTGTATCTTTGTTTGAAGAGTCTGTGCCTTTTCTCAATGAGTTACTCCTTCAATCCTAATCTCCAATTGGATTATTTCCCCTTATTCTAATGGCTCCCATGAGCCTATTACATGCACTTATTCACACTGTACCCATCCACATCCCCTGGGAAGCCATTCCATTTGTCCACTACCCTTCCAATTACACATGAACACTGATCCACTGTTAAATAACAAACCCCAGACTTCTCCTTTATCTTCTTAGAAGGGAAGTAAATGATAGCCGATATACAGTATCACTGAGGGCTTATTGCCTGTTGCCTCCAAAACGAACAAGGGATGTCCTTGAGATTGCATCTAATGTGCTTTCACCACACATCTAGTACCACGAATATCAAGAAAGTAATGAAACAATGCAATGCCCAGAGGACTATTTATACCTGGGTGGCAGTCTGCCAGAGCTGTATTTTCCAGGCAAGTATCTCCAGATGTTTCTTTTATGAGAAATAGCTGCAGGACAGTATCATTGAATATTCATCCCTTTTCTCAAACCATATACTCCTCTCTAAATTCTGATTTAAGTACGGCAAGTGGAAGGAATACACAATAACTCATGCCTATGCTTGTAATGCACAGACACACTGATGGTAAAAAGGTTAAGATTTTCTGATGAGTTTCTTACATTTCCAGGCCTAGAGCAGCTTTGATTTCCCTCTGTTCACATGGGAACTGCCATTTTAACAAAATGTTACCAATTACTTATCTGTAGATAAATCCAGATGACTGATCTTCCCAAGCATTGCTGCTTCACAAACATATCTGTAAATAATATCTGAGTGTCTAAGAACTAACTAAACTGAATGAAACATCAACATAGGATACAATAAGAAGCATAGTGCAGATAACAGTGTGAAATACACATATTTTCACCAGCACAATTTAACCAAGGGAACGATTTTTAAGCTAGACAGAGATGTTTTCGATATTTTAGCTACCGCTCCTTTCATGATACATACAAATACATAAAGCGAGACGCAGGTGTAAATATAATGATAGATTAAATTACAGGTTTGGAAAAATGGCTTAAGTTGCATTTTTTCTGTTTTGCATGCTACTGCATACTTCGATTTACAAGTCTGTTTGTGTGTAATCGGACAGAAAAAAAGCATACCTTACAATCAGCGCTACATACATAACAGGTTCATTGAACCGTGCTAAGAATGATACTGAATGTTAGATATGGTGACTGTGCTGTGTTTCAAGGTGCAGACAGGTGATTGCAGCCTAAAAAAACATGGATTTTCTCTGAAACCCCAAATTGTCAGTGTATGTCGATGGTTCTCTTTGGCAAAATGGGTGTCCAAGGAATGTGGAAACAAAAAACAAGGAAAACATAAATAGTGTAATGTGTTCATGCAATGGAAACTTGTCTTGTAGTTCTATGGAGTTCAAACTCACACTTTTCTTCTTTTGAGTTTTAAGCTCGTCTCACAGATCTTTTGTAATTTCTGCTGTCAATCAGGGAAATCCTTTTCTTCTCTAATACTGGAGTTACTGGGAGGGGAAAGGAGAGCACATCGCGCAGTCTGCCTGGTCCACAGCGTATTGGTATAATCAGCACGGATATACAGTATACTGACATTTCGTATGTCTTTTATTAAAGCATATGGGAAATGATGAAAGTCCCACTGCATAAAATGTTCTGCAGTTTGAAGCACGATGAAAGAGTATTGTAAAAGGTGGAATTTATTGACTCCTAGCATTAAAAACAAAAACAAAGCAAAAACAAAAACAGAATACATATATAGGTCAATAGACCTGATAGAAATGGCTTTGGGCTTCTGATATGGTGAATATAAGCCTTATATCAGGGCAAGAGAACAGATACTAGCTCCTGAACAGCCAATTTCACCTGTCAGCAATGTGTGGGCGCATTTCCAGCTGGTCTCTGGGAGATGAGGTCACTGACACTATCCGGTGAGTCAGCTCCCTCTCCTGCTTCTAGTGATTCAACCCTATGTGTTTCGCAACCAGCGAGTTACTTCCTCATGGGTAAAAGTTCCCAATTGTCTCTCCCTTTATAGCGGAGTCAAGGGAATTTGAGCCTTTATTGAAGATAGAGCAAACCCTGATGTGTTGGGTATATAAAAAAGGGTTATATTGACATGGGACACTCCCACTACAGACTTTATAATCTATTATTAAACCAGAGGCCTTAACCTTACTGATGCACATAGTGCCAAGGGAGGGTGAAAAAATAACCTAAAATGAAACAATTAATTAACCTGGACACATGCACTAAAAACATATCATATTTAAATGTGGAGAGGCATATACAATAACAAATACAAATTGAATAGAATAAAGAAGCTTCAGCCTCTTGCAATGATCCAACTTGATACATGAAAGCACTAACATAATAACAAAATAAATAACTTAAAAAAAGCACCTATGTGTATATAGGCAGCAGCAGCAGAAGGAAATATGTGAATACTTAAAAACAAGGATGTAAAACCACCTGCTTAAATCATGTAGGTGACGTTAACCCCGATGTAATGAGTATGTGGAACAAAAGGTGTATGATGACATGGGACACTTCTATTAAAAACTTTTACAGTATACTATTTAACCAGACGCCTAAACCTTACTGATGCACTGGCAATAAGTGCCATCAGAGTTAGTGCTACCTTCAATAAAGGAACTGAATCACTAAGAGTTAAAATCTTTGCTATAAAGGAGAGTAGGAGAGACAATTGGGAACTTTAATCCGCAAAGAAGTAACCCGCTGGTTGCGAAACGCGTAGTGTTGAATCACTAGAGGCAGGAGAGGGAGCAGACTCACCCGATGGTGATGTCATATCCAGAGACTGACTAGATACGCATCAACACATTGCTGACAGGAGACCTTGGCTATTCAACAGTTCAGCTGTTCAGCAATTCAGGAGCCAGTATCTGTTCTCTTGCCCTGATATAAGGCTTATATTCACCATATCAGAAGCCCAAAGCCATTTCTATCAGGTCTATTGACCCATATATGTATTCTGTTTTTGTTTCTGCTTTTGCTTTTGTTTGTGTTTTTAATGTTAGGAGTCAATAAATTCCACCTTTTATAAATTCAACCTTTTATAATACTCTTACATCGTGCTTCAACCCGAGAAACATTTAATTGAGTGGGACATTCCTCGTTTCCCATATGCTTTCATAAAAGACATACTAAATGTCAGTATATATCCGTACAGATTATACCAATACAGTGTGGACCAGGCATACAGCACGATGTGTCTTTTTTCCCCTCTCAGTAACTCCGGTATTGGAGAAGAAAATAATTTCCCTGATTGACAGCAGAAATTACACAAGATCTGTGGAACGAGATTAAAACTCAAGAGAAGAAAAGTGTGAGTTTGAACTCTATAGAACTACAAGAAAAGTTCCCTGTGTTTGAATATATTACACTGTTTGTGTTTTCCCTTGGGTTTTTTTTCTCCACATATTCCTTGAACATACCCATTGCACCCAAGAGAACCATTGACATGCACTGTCTGTGTGTAATGGAAATGAATTGGTATAACTTTAAAACATGTGGCGAGAGAGAACCTACATTCTATAATATTGTTTAAAGACACTCCCACATAGAAGATATTGTCTGGTACCAGAAGATTCCTTAAAGCCCATTTACTGGATTAGCACCCCTTAGTAAAGATGGGTTGTATCAAAGATGGGTTGTATCTTTACCAAATTGAAAGTGCTGCATTCAAGATGGTTATTATTTGCGTTACAGACAGCTCTGTTTGTGTTAGGGACAAACTGAGGAACTGTCCTATAAAGTAATCAGAGATTCTTGGGGAGCAATAGGGATACCTGGTCCGAGATACAGCATTTCAATTCCTGCATCTATTGCATAATTTTTCTTGTATGTATCTTTAAAGACATTATCAGAAACCTGGCTATGATACTAACATCAAATGTACATATTCTGATAAACACATTTCAACTACTTGACTCATATACCAAAGCAACATTGTTCTATTATTGTTCTATTATTGATCATCAGTCCACACTAGACATACGCAGTTCTGTTGTTCTGTTGATTTCTACTTAAAAGACATCAGATTCATTCAGTTCTAATGATAATTTGAGCTTGATCCCAATAGAGAGACTTCATCTTTTTATGTAGAAGTACCATATGAAATCTGCTGTTACTTTAATCAGCGTGATACTGTATCCCTCACTTCTGTTTTAGTGAAGGAAATGCAAACAACATCAAAAAGTGCTTGACTGTGCTCATTAGAGAATGATCAAAATTGTCTACGGCGTAGATAAAAATTGTGTATTCCTCCAAATAATATAGCTGTTTCTGCTATTTTGTTAATAGATAAAAAGTCTAATTACTTGTTTTAGATAAAATATGCTTAATGACATGCAGATGTAACTAAGCTAATGGTCTCCGGTGCCGCTGCCACGTGCAGTAACGCGGCCGTGGAGGTCATGACACAGGAGGATTAATGCAGCGCGATCGCGGCATAAACTGTCTCCGGCGCAGCACACTTTTGCTTCTTCGACCACAACGCCTGAAACAGTGAGTCTTGCTCCATCTGTTTGGTGCAGCAGCTCCAAATTCAGAAAGGTCCCCAACTTCCAAACTAAAATATACCAAACTGAGAGAGCGCAGCCTCCATAGTGTAATATTTATTTCAACTCTTTATAAAAACTGAGGACGGAGGAATAGCCAGCAAATAACCGTGAGTAGGTGGCATCTGGAGTATCAGCTTCACTCCTGCTGCCTGGCACAAATCAAGGGATAGGATACCCCGACACGTTCCATGCATTGTCCCACCTCATCGGGGGGGAAACCTATCACAGCCACTGATGTAGATCCTGCATGACTAATATAGAGCCAGGATGCATGAGTGAACGTTGTAGCGGGCACTGCTGTGGGATGTCATAACGCTGCTATGTGGAGGAGAGGCTGGTTGGGTCTGCTTTTGGATACACTTGGTGCAAACTATTCTTTGTACAGTAATTGTGAGTTCAATTTGAGCAGTTTTGATTTATTGTTTAATGAAATATTACACTTTTAAGGCTGTGCTCTCAGTGTTTTTGATAATTGTACATGTTTAACACCTTTTTTTAGTGCTGGTGGTACAGATTACTAGAAATCTGCAAAACGCTCTGAAATGCATTCACAAGATTTGAAGTGTTTTTTTCCCAAATTGGGTTCCCTGCGAAACGTGTTCATACAGTAAGCCTCAATGGACTAATAATGTCCCTAAATTAGTCAACTTTTAGCGAAAAGATATCATTGGACAGTGAGAGGAACACGGTGTGTGCTCTAAGTATAGATCTGGCAATTTTAGATAATGTTGCAAATGACTACAGTATAATATATTATTATATTATATTACATATACATTATAGTATATTATATGAAACAACATTGCAATGCGCATGGACTTGATACTCGGGGAATCGCTTGTGAACTCTGTCTCAGCTGTAGACTCAAAAAGGGCAAATGTTTCATGGTTTGTGAGCTCACATTTCTACTTATAAAAGCACACGGCATATGGTACTGTAGATGCAATTCTCAGAGCTGAGAGTTATAGACAGATATGAAAAATGCCACTTGAGGGCACAGTCACACGTCTCAGACAGATCTGCAACCCGGCTTTTCCCCATTATCACTTGACATACAGAGCTTTCACTGCAGCCAGGGATTCTGGGAAATTACATGCAAATGAGCACAGTGTCACCTTTTGATTGCTATCCATTTTGACATCAAGCCCTATAATGTTATGCCTGCCGCATTACACAGCTTCTCAGCACAGTCAGTAAACCTAGTCACAGACAATAATTTCAACCTTTTGGGAGCCTGGTTATACTAGTGTAGCACCTTTTCCCCCACACGATGGGAGATTTGGGTCGCTACCTGTGTACTCCTGGTGCGGTGCATTCCTGTTGGTAGTACAGGAGGCTCTGAGTTGCTCTACAGTGGTATGGGGAGAATCAGGACAGGTTGTCAGAGTACTTTATCTGGCCGAAAACAAAAAAAGGAAATATAATGCTCACTGAATCAATTAATGTGATGGTAGTATGATGGTGCCTAAACCGTCAAGATTGACGGTGGGTGCAACTGATGAGCTGAAATAGACTAGAATTAACCACAGCTGAGAAGTGGAGACATATTTGTTGCCACCACTAGCAACTAGAAGCTCATTTAGAAGTGCACTCCTAGGCATTAAAACTTAACATTTATTTGGTGAATAGAATAAAATAAGTTCTTAACATAAAGTGATAATATTAACTACATACAATGTACTATAGCGGGAGGGAATGAGGAGATGATAGATGGCCAAGGTATATAGTAAGGTATGCTAATGCCTAATAGTGCATAGCAAAAGCAGTGATACCAAGTTGGCCTTAATTGGGGAGTGGGTTACTCAGTTGAGAAAGCTCAAAGGTGCTTGCCCTGTGTATGAGTATTGTGCGTCATGTGGCATAGCGTACCGAGCACCCAACCTGTATTGATAAATAGCCCAAGTCAGTGTCCTGCTAATAAATATAATATTTAAGCTGATAGATATAATCACTGTATGTGCAACTCAATGACAGGTTGGTGGTACGTGGATTGATTCTGCGCCCAATGACGTTTAACAATCACTCAACATGGATGGTATACCAGGAAAGCTATTAGTAATAAAAGTCCAGGATAAACTGATACTAAACACTCTGCTAATTATTGAAGCAGTAAATAAATTATTACTGTGGTTATTGAACAAGCCGTCAATATATAATCAATACTGTGAGTACTTGTACTCAGCAAAATCCCTGTACACAAAACCTTCTACCAATTCATAGAATAGTTCATACATGAATAGGTGTCTGTGTGCAGCAGATGCTGGCAGGCTAGCAGTGATGATGTTAAATACAAGATAAATCGCAACAATTGGCAATCATAGTAAATGTCTGTTAGCTACAAGGTAAAATTGACACAGTGAATCACAGTACAGAGACAGGCTTCAGCAAAAAACCACTGAGTGAATAGGGCGTTCTGGCGTGGTGACGTCAGCGCGAGGGATCTGAGAGAGACTGGTAGTATCGTTACTAGAAGGTTTTGTGTACAGGGATTTTGCTGAGTACAAGTACTCACAGTATTGATTATATATTGACGGCTTGTTCAATAACCACAGTAATAATTTATTTACTGCTTCAATAATTAGCAGAGTGTTTAGTATCAGTTTATCCTGGACTTTTATTACTAATAGCTTTCCTGGTATACCATCCATGTTGAGTGATTGTTAAACGTCATTGGGCGCAGAATCAATCCACGTACCACCAACCTGTCATTGAGTTGCACATACAGTGATTATATCTATCAGCTTAAATATTATATTTATTAGCAGGACACTGACTTGGGCTATTTATCAATACAGGTTGGGTGCTCGGTACGCTATGCCACATGACGCACAATACTCATACACAGGGCAAGCACCTTTGAGCTTTCTCAACTGAGTAACCCACTCCCCAATTAAGGCCAACTTGGTATCACTGCTTTTGCTATGCACTATTAGGCATTAGCATACCTTACTATATACCTTGGCCATCTATCATCTCCTCATTCCCTCCCGCTATAGTACATTGTATGTAGTTAATATTATCACTTTATGTTAAGAACTTATTTTATTCTATTCACCAAATAAATGTTAAGTTTTAATGCCTAGGAGTGCACTTCTAAATGAGCTTCTAGTTGCTAAGTGGTGGCAACAAATATGTCTCCACTTCTCAGCTGTGGTTAATTCTACTTTATCTGGCCTCCAGCCATCAAGGATCCTGGGGTCCCAGGATGGTCCATGCTGACACCTTCTTATTGTCCAGACAGTTAACATCACAGGGAGATGGTTCAAATGCTCTTTATTGATACACAGCAGAAAATCAGACAGACTGTCACAGCCCTCCTTTAGAGATAAGGCCTTGCAGGCCCCATCCAGCTCCGTATCCCTGATAGTGCTCAGGATATCACACACTTCCACTCCTCAGGGGGATGGAAGACAAACCACTGACTTCAGGGAGTGTCAGTATATTCCCAGGGGATGGGCTTGTAACCCTGCCCCATCACAAGGCAGGTCTGATACTGATAGGCATCACATTAACTGCATGTGACCCAACCAGTATCCTCCCTCAGATGACACTCTGGTTGTTGCTAGGCCTGCCCCTAGATACAGTAACAATGCATCCAGGCTGAAATAGCAAACTAGGACTTCAGGAGAGAATTAACCCCTCACATTGCCTATACATACCTATGCTATACTAGCATTGATATATGAAGCTGGGATAAGTTACAACCACACATTACATAAGTTATGGTGGGTTAAAAAAGTGACAAAAACCCTCCACCGTACATTGCACAGCAAATACAAATATCCTTTGTGAGCACATTCACGTCTCAGACAGGTCTCCAACACTGCTCTTCCCCGTTATCTCCTAACGTACAGACTTCCACTGCAGCCAGGGTTTGTGGGAAATGACATGCAAATGAGCATGTCATACACACCTTTGACTTCTTATCTATTTTAATATAGAGCTATATAAGCGTATGCCTTCTGCATTACACAGCTTTCCAGCACCGCATGGGTTAAAGAAGTGCACAGCCAGTAGCCCTAATCACGGATTTTAGAACAGTCACTATTGCAGATTTGTGGATATTAACATCTCGCTGATAAATCAATAATCCTCCAAAACAGTGAGGGCCCGTGAAAAGAAATTGTTATTTATGTGTGTGTGTATATATAAATAAATACGGTCCTTTGTGCCATTACTAATAGGAGGTGCTCAGTGCGCCTGTTCTTGGTAAACTAGTAAGTAGGTAACCTAGTAAATGACTCTTCTTTGAGGATATTACTGCCTCTTCTTCTGTATGACCTAGGAAGGTGAGTGTTATTAACACGTATATTAGGGGAGAAATTGTAAGGGTTCCAGTCCAAGCTTTGGCTGGAACCCGCCCTTACCTGGCTGCTGTGGGCAATTGGATTACCAGCAGCCTGCTCTATTGGCTGCACCTGTTCACGAGCTTAAATAGCAGCCAGTGACTTCCAGCCCATGCCTGAGCAGTGTATACTTTTTGTTGTGTTCTTGGCCACCCTGAGCCTTCCCCGTTCCTGAGCCTTCTGTGTGGCTTCCCTGTTCCAGATGTTAGCCTGTTGCTGTGGCTTTCCTATCCCTGTGGCTTCCCTGTTCATTTGGAATTCCTGTTGCTGACCCAAGACTGTGACCCTGACCTCACTGCCTTCCGCCTGCCCTGTCCTTTTGCCTGTCGCTTGGATTCTGCACCACTGCCGCCTGCCCTGCCCCTCTGCCTGCTTACCGACTATGGATACTTTAACAACTCTGTCCCTGGGTTCTGGTCAGTTAATTGGCATCCCTACCTCAGCCCTGCGGGTCCGCTTCCTGATCGGAGACGAGCACGTAACAGAGCTAATGCAAAAACATAATGTGTGCACTGAGACAATGCACAAGTTATTATTTGTTTCAAGGGCACTACGTAAATGCATGTGTTAACAAACGCGGTAGCATTAAAGCAATGTATCGAGAGGAATAGCGCCTGATACATCTATACCATGTAGAGCATTAGAAACATTGCGATTTATTGCAAGAACTGCTAGTACCATTTCCGTGACTACAGGGACAAATGTATCAGGCACAGAAATGACTTTTTAAAGTAATTCAGTTTCATTTAAATGCATGGCGGTACCTTCCATAAATATAGGAGAGTCGTGAATTTGCCCTCATTTAGAATTTGAAACATTAAACAATTATATGTTGAAAATGACTTAGATAAAACTTCAATCTCTAAAGGCTAAAAAAAGTGTATTGACCTTGTTGGAAATTAAACTACATGTATATTTTACAGCATGACAAATCTTCTACACATACAAATGTTTTCTTGTTTAAATAGCTTTCTGAAGTACACAATTTCTATTTTGTATTGTCGGCCCCTAGTTTTTGTGCAGATATCCTGTTTTTTTGTGACATTGTACACGTTAACGCAGAGGGCTTAAACATGTATTAGGGTGAAGCCTACAATGCGAGATTTGTCCTTCTCTCTTCGCCGCCTAAAAACACTTACTGTAAGTAGCATTCCTTCCCTGTCTGCTTTCCAGTGTGGAAACCCGCCTCCCTCTCCTGACAATTGCTGTTGGATGGACTCTCTTAAATACAGTAGGTTAGGGGTGCTCAATCCTTTTGCCCCACAGCCCCCTACCTGCTCTCCCCCACTGCTCTCGCCCCCCCCCTCAACTCTTAACGTGTATCAAGCGTCAAATTACGCCGTGGGGTCATGTCACATCACATCACCCCGTGTTGTCATTTGACACCGTGTTTCCGTGGTGGCGCGTCACCCGAAGCCGTCTAAGTCAAGGTAAGGGAACTTGCAGAGGCCTCGTGCGGTACCCCAGCATTTAATTTAAATGTTTTGGGGAAGAGCGTGGGACCTCTATAAGCGCCGCCCCCCCCCCCCCTCAAAATCTCGCGTCCTCCAGTTTGTGCACCCCTGCAGTTGGTCATAATTATAAAGCCACAATCCTAAATAAGGTTGCATCCCTAAATAAATAATAGACACTAAATACAGTTGCTTCCCTTCCAATCTGTGTTTACTTGCACGACAAACATAAACTGTTAAATGTTCCGTTTCTGCCACGTAATGTCGCACGGATCAGGATAGGAACTGCGTGTGACCGCGTTCCCTCATTTAGAACAGACTATATTATGAAGCCACCGTCCCATATTCATTCTCAATATTTACGGTGAACTGAAACCAGGTGAGATTATACTATTAAACATGTATGTACAGACATGCACAACTAATGCAAGAAGGTTTATTGCATTCTATAACTTCAATAGCTTATTTGCATAAATTGTGCCTGTTTCCTACAGTACAAACCACCATTTAGAAGACCAGTATCTAAACTGAATTGTCCACCTCCTTTTAAAACCACAGTCCCATCTAGCTGTTTAAAACCATATCATTTGTTATATAAATCCCATTTGCTTTTCATTTTACATCTTGACCACAAAGTTAATTGTGAAATTTCCCAGAATGCCACGGGATACCCCCGTTTTTGAAGCATGTAGTCAACACATCTAGCATTTCTATTGTTTGAAATCTCAGAAAAAACCTGGCAACAAAATCTAAGCTTCTGTCAAAAGCTGATAAATGAAGGTCTCTGTTTTTTCTTCTAACTCCTTTCATACCTCGCTCAGTATGTCTCAGGGCAAATATGCGAAAATAATTTCTCCTTTAATTTTAATGACATTATAGCATGCCCTGTCCTTGAGACTCAGTCTAATTTTTCTTCATAAAAGCTACCATAAATTTCCTCTGCAGGGGCTTTGGCAGCTCAGAAATGGAAATGTTGTGAAAAAGTCCTAAATACAACAGGATATCTTCCCAAGGAGTCATTACAAAAATTGATGAGGCCTGTTTTTCTTTCTCACGATCTCCGAGGACTCGTTATGTAGGAAAAGCTGAGGTAGAACTGTATCTGTGATATAGAGGTACACCTTGAATACAGCGGGCTGTGACCTTTTATTCTGGAACACACAAGAAAAGGTTACTCCTTCTTGAGCTATGAGCTTGCAGAAGCCCACCTGCCTTACCTCTGTTACCTTTACTTCTATTCCCATTTCTTTCTTCATTTCATTTCAGCTCCCAACTCCCTTCCCCAAAAGTCCCTGTGTAACAAACACCATTCTGTGTAGCCTACCTGCGAATCCATTCTGAATAGGAATGTAACATTGTTGGTAAGGACACATGCCAAGATAGAGTGATTCTGAAGGTTTCCTAAAAGTGTGATTGTATTAACTTTGCAAATAGCATTTTCTTCTATCCTTGGTCAGTGGTTACTTCTGGACCAAATACCCCCTATCCCCCCCCCCCCCCAAAAAAAAAATATGTCTGGCTTTCATTTGTAATATCATTAAATAAAAATACCACTTGTGGTGCGTTTGCATGTCTCAGACAGGTCAGCAATCTTGTCTTTCCCCAGTATCTCTTAGCAAACAGAGCTTTCACTGCAGCCAGGGATTCTGGGTAATGAATCAGGAGGATAGGTTCTGATACTAATACAATTAAAAAGATGCACAGAGACACGGAATTTGATACATCCCATTTAAAGACGAGCAGACTTTTCACCCAAGTTTGCATACCAGGCAAAATGTGCCCTTTTTTTTTTTTGCCAAATTAAAATGTGCACAGTTTGAAAAGTTTGCAAGCCGCTCACCCAGTAAAAGAGAAACTCGATTCCATAGCCTAGCTAATATATGTTTTATACAAAGAGTGAAAGCCCTATTTCAGGGTCTGGGTGGTTCGAATATAGATTTGCTAGTGAAATTTGCCAATTCACTAGAACTTAGACAAGTTCAAGCAAAATAGTTTTGAACGTTTTGGCCAAAGATTTTGAGCGAAATTTTTGTGAATTTTAATTATTATTATTTTTTTTATTTAAGTTTGAGCAAAACAACAGCAAAGTGAATCTCGGAAAGTATCCAGATCTCTAATCCCTCATACTTAACTGATTGACAGTGTAATCACGCATACTTAACCGATTGACAGTGCCACTACCCACAACTGAAACTGCTCAACAGAATTACAGAGAAGTAGCTTGATTTAAAGACCACAAAAGATAAAACTGCTTCCCCTTGTCTCTGTTCTGCAGCATAAATTACTAAGGATTGCTGGTGCAGGGAACCCGGGAAGGGTAAAAAGTCCAAGCCCCCTGAACACCAGAGAGCCGAGTCGAACCAAAAGCATCCTAGATCTGTGGCCCGTATCACCATTTCTTCAAAGTTTACACCCCAGACACCCCACTTCCCACGCGTCCCTTCCTTTTCTGCTGCAGCTGTAAAGTCCCCATGGGTCAACTGTATGTAGCCATGTCTAAGATTGGTGTACATATCTCTTTCTCATGTTGGCAGTAACCCTGGTAAGTGTGCAGGCTTGCCAGCAACAGATCAATGAGGTTTGCCCTCACACCCTGGTGAGGTGTCATATGTCCCCAAAGGAAGTGACAACATGCAGTGTGTTCCCACTTAGTGATACAGAGCATGTTTGTTCTCTGGGGGGTGATATAAGACACAGCACTGCCTAAAGTTAGAAGTTCAGTTTCCTGTTGTTGAGCTGCTCTGTTCACTGAGAGGCACGTGAAGGTCTGCAACATTGTTGCAGTGTCTCCTGCTAGCTGTGAGTCAGTGAGCATACGCAGAAGAGTTAGAGGAGCTGAGAGAGACAAAGCAGCTCAGGAGAGGAGCTGACAGCAGCCAGAGAAGCTGGGGAATCTCTTTAAGAGTAGAGGTGGAAAGCAGATCTATTAGGGTAAGGGACCTTCCTAATGGAGTGCTGCAAGGAGATGAGTGGCTGAGCTGCTAGCTGTGAGGGGCAGCTTGCCCATACCAACCATCAATAAAGATGCCCTGTTCGAATACCTCCACTGTGTGAGTGTGAAGTTACTCAGCAGTGGATGGCACCACCAAGAAGGAGTTCCTCACCAGGACCATCTCCCTGCGGAAGCACAGATCCTGATGAGGTGGAGGCGCTGCACATGAAGTAAGTTGGACTCGCACACACTACCTCAGTTGCCTGTCTGGATGACATCCCCTAATACCATCAAGCGGGAGACTCAGGAGCCCTGTTGCCTACAGGTGCACCACCAGACACGAACATGTAATGGGGACTGGTTAGACTACCCGGGCCAATGTGAGATTGGGGGGGGGAATACCCGTTACAATTGGAGGCGCTGCTGAGATACCTGTCAACAGGACAGGCTTTTGCTAGGCACACTAGGAAACAGGGAGAGTGTCTGCTGCCACTCTGTGCTGGAAAGGGAAAATCTAGGGGTAGTCAGGAGAACGAAAAACCTCGCAAAGCACGCCCTAGACTGACCTAAGGGGTTAGTGAGTCTGGAGCCGGGGGCTATAGCTGTCCTAGTCACCTTGAGGTAGCGCTAGGGGTAGGATGCCTAAAGGGGTAAACTGGTAACTGAGAGCAGGAATTCTGGACGGGTCCGCACTAGGCTAGCCAAAAGTAGGTCGACGCCCAAAGTACTGCATGGAAGAGCCAGAGTATTCTAGTCTCCATTCCAGATCACTTACCAAAGGGAGCACAGACTGGGAGGAAGGAGATACAGCAGACACAGAAAGAGTGAGCCTAGCCTGAGGTAGTGCAAACACGAGTCAGATCTACGTTAGGTACACAAGGTGGTGCACAAGGCATGTTTATTGTACGGATGTGGTAGCTGCCCCGCAGAGCGGAGCTCCACGTACAGGAAATCAGTGTTCAACGATCAAGAGAGACCTGTCGGAATGGAGGATCTGCACAGAGCAGAAGGTCCAGGATGGCGGGGAGAGAGAACCGTAGGAATGGAGGATCTGCATAGAGCAGAAGGTCCAGGATTGCGGTCATAGGAAGAACACGCATATGAACTGTGCGTGGACGAAGAACAAGCTACAGAAGAGACTTTTGTGAGTTTGTTGTGGAATGGCGTGAAAGCCGTGGCTGAGCCGTGTTTATCATGTTTTTGTTCTCGGGATGATACCCCTGAGAATAATGAGCATGACAGTGTTATCCGATGGGAGGAACGAAATGGACTTTGTTATACCCCAATTGACAAACAGCCAGACGTTGCCTCAAATGGGAAAAAGGACAATCCTTACCAAAATGGCGGTTCCCGCTTCTCTGGGAGACCGCGTGGACCAGTTGCAGAAAATGCTGCAAATGCTAAGATTGCAGAAAGTTGGCCGGGATTGGCGCCAAAGGAAAAACCCCACCCTGCGGGGAAGTTTGGCGCGAAAGCTGGAGCCGCGCCCTCAGGGACGGTGACGGACTCAGAGCCCCTCCCCGGTGATGTGAGTGACTCAGCGCAGAGCCAGAACCACTCCCTAATAGAGCATGCCCCTCCTTTACAGTCCACCAGGGGGAGCAAGCTCAGTGAACAGCGATCAGCAACCGCTGTTCATACTAAAGACAGTACAGAATGCAGAGAAGCACACCCGCAGTTGTATGGAGCCTGGCGATACAAAGGGGGGAAAATATCCTTTCTGGTGTGCCCGTGTCTACAAAAGAAATTGAACCTGACTGGTGGTATGGACTTTAACCATGTTGTGTTACCCATAAAATACCGGGTGGCCTGGGTGGATGGAGAGGGGTGCATAAGATGTGCTTGTGAACAGTGTGAATTCCCAGGTGACAAACCGACCTGGGGTCCCAAGTGTGCCTGCTGTGGGGCACAGTTCTTAGAGCCTGTGCTGCTGCAGGCTACGGAACAGAAAGAACCATCGGCGGAGAAGAGCGCAACCGCAGTGGAGGTACCGGAGCACGCCAGCTTCGTACCAACAACCACTGGTTGTATCGCAGAAGAACCCGGTGACTACCTTGCGGAGGATCCGATCGTGATATCCTCCGAGGAAGAGGTGGAAGTCTCGTCGGTGGTGATGCGCCTACCGGCGGACCACTACAGCGGTGCTGTAAAAGAACCGGCAATTACCTGTGTCGCGGCGGAGCGGAGTCTCGTGTTGCCGGTGCAGAACCAACCCGAGAGGCGGAGTCCCACGGCCGTGGTGACTTACAGCGCGGAAGGAGGAGAAGATTCCATCCCGAGCCGACGGAGCGGTGAGATACATCCTTACCCTCCACAGGCGCCGGTGGTGGCAACGGCGGAGACGGGCCTAGTCCAGGCCCGAACGGAGCAGAGAGCAGAACCATCACTTACGGCGGTGGATGTCGTTCTGGAGGAAGAGGTTCCGGTTGGGAACCCAACGCAAGATGGCGGCGAGTCCAGCGAGAGGGCCGTGTCCTCTCGGCCAAGCAGCTGTACCAGGTTGCCTGGGTCCGAGAAGAGCCAGCAGGCCCTGCGGAAGCCTGGGAGTAAGGAGGCGAGTGAACCGGAGTGCCAGTCCGATGGTACCGGGCAAGGTAGCGAGAAGTTGCGGGTCGTAGCCCCGCGTATGCCGGCAGTGTTTCCCTATGCCCAACCCCCGGGCATAGTTAAAACCCATGCCCCTGTCACTTTTTCCTATGGATCCCAGTCTAGCCAAGGGTTGTCTGGGGAGTCCCGAGCCACTTTTGAAGAATGGACTGTGGAAAATCTGGACTGTGGTGACTGTTTTACCTCTGATGAGGGATCGGGGAGGAAAATGGCTATGCAAAGAATGTTGTACTGCACTAATGATGACAGTTGTACTGTTGGGGTGGGATGTGATTCTAAGAGCATTGGGTCAAATTTTGGGTCCCCAGGAACATTGGGAGTTTCATCTGGGGATTTGGGTAATGTTGCTCATATTGTGCCTATTGCCCAGGGAACCCCCTATGTGCCCTCACTGTCAGAAAGAGTTATTAGGGATCGCCAAAAGTGGTTACTTTATTTTCACCATCCATGGGAGGGAGAAAGTAAGTTCGAAATGAGGTCCCCTGATGAAGATAGGGGATATGGCACTGATGAAGAGGAAGGATTAGGAGAAGAAAATTGGGATCCTGGCGGGTTAGATGAGAAGTGGTGTAGTCACGAGGGGATATGCTACATCTCCAGGAGATGCATTAGGGAGGTGTATGGGCATGATCCTTTCAGTCCATCAGCATCCATGCCAGAATTTTGGGCTGATTGTGGGTGTCCAGTATGTCACCTAGAGTGTTACAGCATTGATGCTCTTAGCCCAGTGGACCATGCTGTACGCAAGCCACCTTAAGAGGGTATAGGAGTACCAGTAATGGATACTCCAGCATGGAGAAATCCTAGTTGTTACGCATCTACGTTAGGATGTATCTAATAATGTGTTGTTATATTTTGCAGTGCTACCTGAAGGAAGGTTCCGCAAATTTAGGTCCCAAGCGAGGAAGTTGGGGTTCCACCAGGGGGAGAATGTAGCCATGTCTAAGATTGGTGTACATATCTCTTTCTCATGTTGGCAGTAACCCTGGTAAGTGTGCAGGATTGCCAGCAACAGATCAATGAGGTTTGCCCTCACACCCTGGTGAGGTGTCATATGTCCCCAAAGGAAGTGACAACATGCAGTGTGTTCCCACTTAGTGATACAGAGCATGTTTGTTCTCTGGGGGGTGATATAAGACACAGCACTGCCTAAAGTTAGAAGTTCAGTTTCCTGTTGTTGAGCTGCTCTGTTCACTGAGAGGCACGTGAAGGTCTGCAACATTGTTGCAGTGTCTCCTGCTAGCTGTGAGTCAGTGAGCATACGCAGAAGAGTTAGAGGAGCTGAGAGAGACAAAGCAGCTCAGGAGAGGAGCTGACAGCAGCCAGAGAAGCTGGGGATTCTCTTTAAGAGTAGAGGTGGAAAGCAGATCTATTAGGGTAAGGGACCTTCCTAATGGAGTGCTGCAAGGAGATGAGTGGCTGAGCTGCTAGCTGTGAGGGGCAGCTTGCCCATACCAACCATCAATAAAGATGCCCTGTTCGAATATACCTCCACTGTGTGAGTGTGAAGTTACTCAGCAGTGGATGGCACCACCAAGAAGGAGTTCCTCACCAGGACCATCTCCCTGCGGAAGCACAGATCCTGATGAGGTGGAGGCGCTGCACATGAAGTAAGTTGGACTCGCACACACTACCTCAGCTGCCTGTCTGGATGACATCCCCTAATACCATCAAGCGGGAGACTCAGGAGCCCTGTTGCCTACAGGTGCACCACCAGACACGAACATGTAATGGGGACTGGTTAGACTACCCGGGCCAATGTGAGATTGGGGGGGGGAATACCCGTTACATGTAGATCGGAGGTTCCTTGTCTCTTGCTGGCTCCACTTCATTCGACACCGGGGGATCGCATCATCAGAGGAGGCCAGTAGGAGACAGGCTCAGGACTGCAATTAACCTACAGCTGCACTGGAGGAGGTAGGGACACCACCCTCCCGCCTCTCCCAATGTAAGCCCCACCCCGATGTTCCTCTTTTCCCTTCCCAATGCATTCCTCCCCCAGCCCTCCATGTCCCTCCCTCCCATGTCACTCACTCTCTCCCAAAGGTCGCCCTCTTTCTTCCCTCCATATCTCTCACTCTCCACCCTCACAAAGCTTTGAGAGCATTTAAGGTATTTTTTACAAATTCAAAACCAATTGAGTTCTGGCAAAAACAAAATAGCAGTGCTAGTGTCCCCCTTTATAAATGACCTGTCTTCCTCTGAACTCTTGGAGATGGGATGCATTTCTGGCACATAACAGAATATATTCCGGCCTCTAGAGCAGGGGTGTGCAAACTGAGGGGCCCTCTTCTGTTCTCAAGAGCCACCAACAGGTCATGTTTTATGGATATCCCTGCTTCAGCACAGGTGGCTCAATCAGTGGCTCAGTCAATTACTTAGCCACATGTGCTGACACAGGGATATCCATAAAATCTGACCTGTTGATGGCACTTGAGGATTGGAGTTGGCCACCCCTGCTTCAGAGCAACCAACAAGACAGATTATTAACAACAGTTATTACAATAATAACCAACCAATAATAATCAACCTCTAAATATGATTGTTTGGTTATGTGATGCCTTGGTACCATGGCCTATATGTTGCCTTTAAGCACTTCACATTGGGCCCTCTAATTTAAGGTAATAGAAAGGAACCCAATAAACGTTGATTCTACAAGAAGGATGAACCTCATAGGCAACTCTTCTTGTGGTCTAACAGTCCAAACATCACACCAGAGAGGGTATAACTGGGGTTTATTGGGTACATCATAGATATTACAGGTTCCATTCCCTGAAGGCAGTACCCCGGGCTTGAGGCCCTGAGCACCCATCCTCAGCATACCTTACCCCCTAACAGGGCAAGGCCTCAGCCCACTCATGTCCAGGAGAAGCTCACTGCTGTGTCCTCATAGCAGGGAGGGCAGCACAGAACTCACTCCCAGAAATCTTACTCTAACCTCTACAGGGAAACACCCTCCTTCCCAGGGGAGAGGCTTGTATCGGCCTCCTATCAGTCATACTAGTAGCCCCCCCTTGTAATACCAGGCTACTCCTGAACTTTATTAGGCAACACACATATAACAATACAACCAGGCCCTGCAGGGTGTGCTCCCAACACTGCCCACTCTTACTGGGACTTACAGTGCTAGAGGGGCCAGAGAATTAGTAGCCAAAGGGGACTTGGCTACAAATATATTAAAGAAAATGTGGAAGGGTTTTTGCTTTATTATGTTTGAGGGAGAGTAATGTAATAAGCATGGTATGTTTATTCCTGCATCCAGTGTACACTTATTTTGTTTTCTGTTTTGCATTGCATCGTATTTTCTTGGCACCTTTCAATCTTTTGTTAGATAAGTGACATTTTGTGGTGACATTTAAGTTAGGGTCATAATAATTCAAGTATTATAATGGTAATTTCGCACCAAATTTGAATAAAACTACCAAATAATTGAAAAGTTTTTTTTGTTTTTTTGCCATTTTATTTTCAACTTTCCATTAATCAAGGAACAATTGCAGAATCCGATTCACCAGAAAATTATCATCATATCTTGTCTCCCTCCGTCTCTACTTAGTTTATGAAAACAAGTATTCCCATATCTCCTCTTCCTGCTGTCTCTATTCAGTTCTTGTTTCCTTCCTGGTTAACTATGTAATTACTTTTCTTTATTTTCCTCTATTTACACTCTGCTCTTTTCTCTCAGGAGGTACGTTTTCCAGCACTCAAAGCTTTACACATACAAATTTCAATTATATCAAAGCTAATAACTGTCTAATATAGACATTGCTATAATTTATTTAAGCTTAGGGACTCTGTGAATTTGTTTTAAATAGAGCAGTGCTATGCTTTTCAGCTCCAGTTAATTATTATCAATTAGCATTAATTTGATGGGGGAGATCAATTATGAAATAGCTCAGGCTCTATTGGGAATGCTAATGTTGGGTTTGGCCCTGGTATTAGTATTCTGGGGCGCATCCATTACACCACTCCCATATTGGAGGGACCTACAATTGGTGGTGATGTCACCTTCAGCACCACAGGTGCTGAGGAATGTAGTGGCTACTGTTAACACATTGGGGTAAATGAAAGGGGTACAAATAATCTGTTACAATATGTTGTCAAAGATCATAGTAACAAAGACTTCAATACAATCTGTACATCACGTGCACATGAAAAATCAAGATTCCACATTCAAGTATATGATGGCCATGCACATTAATCAATATATATTACAGACTCAGAAATACAAATAAAAAATAATAGCTTGTTAAAATTATAATAAACATATCTACTTTAATTTGTTATTTTACGAGAATATCTGTTTAGAGGTACTGTACACAACAAAACTGTCTAGTGCCAAAAACATAATGAAAAAAACATAAATGTGAAATATTCAAGACAATATGTCATGAATTTATAATTGCAGTGATTTAATTATTATAATAAAGTTGAAAACACAATCAAAGTGACAAAGTGATAAGTGGATAATGAACAAAACCCTCCACTCAAACCCCAAAAAATGAACGGACTGCCGAGTTCCTGGGTGTAGGCAAATTTCTTGCAGAGGATCAGGGGTGCGTCGGGGTGCACCTTGTAGAAAATGGATTCATCACCATATATGTGTGAAATGCCTGTTTATTTTTTAGAAGATATGAGTAGCCGTTCCACAAGATTGATCAGATCCTGCTGCTAATGTTTTTGACGGTATTGCACTATTGTCATCTTCTTCAGGGGTATTTTCTACATGGCGCCTCCCTACGCGCCCTGATCTATAGGAAGATAGAAGTACAGTACATCATGGCTTTGTTATGGTGAACAATATTGCCAGCACACAGCATCTCTTTGTCATCTTGTGATCGGGGGACATATTTACTATGCAGACTTTTGCCAAAATGCACCTTTCGGGCCACACAAGTGAATGGGTTGTAAGGTATCTTCCTACAGAAGACTGCTTAGTAAATTTGGGCCTGTTTGTCCATTTTGGTTTTTACTTCCCATGGAAATGCAGGATTGCTGCAAAGCATAATGCTATGTACGTAGCGTTAGAAGTTAAAGAGCAGAGCAAACTCCTATGATGACATGGTCTTAGGTTTACAATGTGGAGACTTTTAAAGGGATGTCATCTGGCTTCTTATTTCCCTTGAGGTGTCCATCAAGGCCAGGTTGTGAGTTTTGGATGACTGATATAAGAGCGAGAACGAGTTCAACCTTCCCTTTTAGGTTGGTAGAGGCAGTGTCAGCAAGGAAATGTGAATTTCTCAGCAATACTTCCATCTGTTTACTCTGCCGGCTTCAATGACTAAGCCACTGATTGAGCCAGCTGTGCTGAAGCAGGAATATCCTTTAAACCTTGACCTGTTGGTGGCCTTTGAGGACTGGAGTTGGCCACCCCTGGTTTACTAAATACACAGAGTACAGCACTGCATTTATACCGTGGGGAAAACGGCGTTTAAAAATCACCAAAGGCATTTTCATTAAGGTGACAACCCATTTTTGGTACGACTGTTAGAATAGTTATGAAATACTTTGGCTGGGTTTCCCCAAGCTGCGATGTAAGGTATTGCGCCCAGAACCAGCGTTAACTGCCAGGCACATCAATGGCAGGTGGAGCCGGATCAGAACATCGTACCCTGCATTGCTGTGTCGTGAATCCCAGCCTATAACCCTATCTGAAGGTTACTCTCCCCATTCAACAGTGGAAGAACTGTACGGACATGATAAAAGCAGTTATCATTATTCGAGTATCTCTTACACGCTGCCAAGCTAGCATACATAGGGCGTAACTGACTGTGTTTACTTTTGGTAACTGGTTGGTAATTGGTTCGTTCCATAATTAGAGACAACGTTTACTCATGACATCTTGTTTTAAGGTAACAGCAAACATATCACAGAATGTATTATCTCTAAATGATGCATCATATGCCTATTTTCTCATGATAAGCACGAGACCCACCTTAACACCCTTACAAAATAATCTTCATATAGAAACGTGACTTCAATAAAGAAAGAGTAATTAGGGCCTTGAAGTAATAGAGCAGACAAGCTCGGAAAACCCCAGAGCCTCGTTTTAAGGAAATAGCTCTTAGCATGACAGTGATATAGACCTTTGCTTCATTGCAGAAGGAAGCTCCTCTATTATAGTGCATTTGTAAAGAAAATACTGAGATGAAACCATTCATGCTTAACCCTTTGAATACTAAGGGTTTTCGAATTCTTTAATGCTGTAGACTTTTTGGAGTTTTTGATGCAGAGAAGCAAATAGTAGTGTTCAATCCACAATAATGGTAATATTCTATATTTAAACGTGGAAATATTATACAAGGATGGCCACTACTTAGACCTGGTTTTCACTAAAAACTTTTCTCTCTCTGATTTCTCCATTTCCCCTTTTCCTCTCTCTGACCATCACCTCATCTCATTCTCTCTATCTCGCTTCTCCCCTTCTCCACCTCCATCTACCCCCCGGTTCTGCAGAAACCTGCGCTCTATTCACTTACCTGACTTTGAGTCCACTTTACGCTCCTCCCTCTCCTCTCTCAGCTCTGCTACAGACCCTGACAACCTGGTCAGGAACTACAACTCTGCCTTGTCCTCGTCTCTTGATCTACATGCCCCGCTTTCTCTCTGCCGCACTCGCCCTTCTAACCCTAGACCCTGGCTAAATTCCCACACGCGGATGCTGCGTTCCTCCACTCGTTCCTCTGAACGCCTCTGGAGGAAGTCTCACACTCTCGCAGACTTCCTTCACTACAAATTTATGCTATCCTGTTTCAACTCTGCCCTCTCGCAAGCTAAACAAGCCTATTTTTCTGCACTAATCAACATGCACAAGTCTAACCCATGCTGACTGTTCTCTGTCTTTGATACTCTACTCAAACCACCCTCAGCTGCCTCTCCTTCCTCCATCTCCGCTCAGGACTTTGCTGACTATTTTAAGGAAAAGGTGGAATCCATACGGCAGAACATCCCCTCTGTTTCTTCTTCCCATCCTACACCTCTTCCTAACTCTCCTCCTGCCTTCCTTGACTCTTTTTCCAATGTCTCAGAGGAGGATGTGTCGCTGTTGATCGCCTCCTCTCCCTCTACCACTTGCCCTCTTGACCCCATTCCCTCCCATCTCCTAAAACCTCTAGCTCCTACTATAATCCCTACGCTCACACACATTTTTAACTCCTCCCTCTGCTCTGGAACCTTTCCATCCTCCTTCAAACATGCAACAGTCATACCATTACTCAAGAACAACAAGCTTGACCCTACCTGTCTTTCTAACTATCGACCTGTCTCCCTCCTGCCTTTTGCCTCTAAACTCCTTGAACGTCTTGTATTCTCTCGCTTGCTCCATTTTCTCAGCACCTATTCTCTCCTAGACCCTCTACAATCTGGCTTCCGCTCTGCTCACTCCACCGAAACAGCCCTCACTAAAATAACTGACGACCTCCATGCTGCCAAAGACAGAGGTCATTACACTCTGCTCATATTACTCGACCTCTCTGCAGCATTTGACACAGTGGACCACCCTCTTCTCCTCCACATTCTCCATACTCTAGGTATTCGGAACAAAGCTGTATCCTGGATCTCATCCTACCTCTCCCATCGTACTTTCAGTGTCTCTTCTGCTAACACCTCCTCCTCCTCTATTGATCTCTCTGTGGGGGTACCCTAGGGCTCTGTCCTGGGACCTCTTCTCTTTTCTCTGTACACACTCTCTCTAGGTGACCTAATAACATCTTTTGGGTTTAATTATCACCTCTATGCCGACGACACACAAATATACTTTTCAACACCTGTCCTTACACCTGCTGTACAAACCAAAGTTTCTGAATGTCTCTCTGCTATATCATCCTGGATGGCCCTCCGCCGCCTTAAACTCAACATGGCTAAAACAGAGCTCCTCATACTTCCTCCCAAACCTGGCCCTACTACCTCCTTCCACATTACTGTTGGAACTACAATCATTCACCCAGTAGCCCAAGCACGCTGCCTAGAGGTCACACTCGACTCCTCTCTCACACGCCCCTCACATTCAAAACATTTCTAAAACTTGTCGCTTTTTCCTCCGCAATATAACAAAGATACGCCCTTTCCTCTGTTGCTCGACTGCTAAAACTCTGACTCAGGCCCTCATTCTCTCCCGTCTTGATTACTGTAACCTCCTGCTGTCCGGCCTTCCTGCCTCTCACCTGTCTCCCCTACAATCTATCCTAAACGCTGCTGCCAGAATCACTCTACTCTTTCCTAGATCTGTCTCAGCATCTCCCCTCATGAAATCCCTCTCCTGGCTTCCGATCAAATCCCGCATCTCACATTCCATTCTTCTCCTCACTTTTAAAGCTTTACACTCTTCTGCCCCTCCTTACATCTCATCCCTAATTTCTCGTTATGCACCATCCAGACTCTTGCGTTCTTCTCAAGGATGTCTTCTTTCTACCCCCTTTGTATCTAAAGCCCTCTCCCGCCTTAAACCTTTCTCACTTTCTGCCCCACACCTCTGGAATGCCCTTCCCCTCAGTACCCGACTAGCACCCTCTCTATCCACCTTTAAGACCCACCTTAAGACACACTTGCTTAAAGAAGCATATGAATAGCACTGTGGGTATTCTGAACACGATACATAAAGCTTGGCCCCCTGCAGACGCTTTTACCAGAACTCCCTCCTACTGTCTCTGTACGTTCTACCTACCAATTAGACTGTAAGCTCCTCGGGGCAGGGACTCCTCTTCCGAAATGTTACTTTTATGTCTAAAGCACTTATTCCCATGATCTGTTATTTATATTATCTGTTATTTATTTGATTACCCCATGTATTACTACTGTGAAGCGCTATGTACATTAATGGCGCTATATAAATAAAGACATACAATACAATACAATACAATATGTGCTTTTTTTTGCATCTGTAATAGATTGTAACACAGGCTTAATTTTTTTGCCACATATTACAGAAATTACAATGCTAAAAAAAAAAGTAAAGAGAATAGAAACTTGTATAAATCTTTGTCAATGTCACAGCTACATGTGTATATATATATATATATATATATATATATATATATATATATATATATATACAGGCATACCCCGCATTAACGTAAGTAATGGGTCCAGAGCATGTATGTAAAGCGAAAATGTACTTAAAGTGAAGCACTACCTTTTTTCCACTTATCGATGCATGTACTGTACTGCAATCGTCATATACATGCAGAGTTGTTTGTAAATAAGGCATTTGTAACAGGCTCTATAGTCTCCCCGCTTGCACACAGCTTAAATAAGTACTTCAGTGACCCAAATACATATATCACAATGATGGGAAACAAAGTGGGACTTTTTTAATTGTTGCTGCTTCTGACCCTGCCTGCTGACACTCTATTGGGACAATTTTTTTTTTTCCCATCCATGGAAATCGTTTTTTGTGGGTTGTGCTTGCCTGAGACTGCACTGCCTTGCCAATAAGGAGCTGAGTATCTTCCTTTGTTTCCCATCATTGTGATATATGTATTTGGGTCACTGAAGTACTTATTTAACATGCTTCCATATGATATGCATTATGTTATGGCAATAGGCATACATGTTTCTGTCATTTAATATCCTGCATATTGGTATAGCACACCTGTTATTTACTTCACAACATTGTATTTTGCTTAATTTTCAAGGGTTAATATTTAACTACCTTCAGCTCAGTATCATTGATTATGGCCGGCCGGCCGGTCTTATGTCTTCACTGTGGGAACTATGTTCCCATAAGTGATCACTCACTTTTTTGATACTGTATCATTCATGCTGGGTTTACAATATTGTACTTTTGTGGGGTTTTTTTTTGTTTATCTGTATGATTTTCTGATTTATTCAGTCAGGCAGGCTCTACAGTCAGCTGTTTGTGTCTTTCATTATTTTTTGATTTAATAAATTACCATTACTATTTTTGCATATACAGGTAAACCCCGTTATAACGCGCCTTGTTATACCGCGATTCGGTTATAACGCGGTTTTCCCTTGGCTCCCGTTTTTTTTTGCACACTGCACACACTGCACACACTCTCACTGCACACACTGCACACACACTGCTCACTGCACACACACTGCTCATTTCTCACACTGCACACACTGCTCACACTGCACACACACTGCTCATTGCTCAAACTGCACACACTGACACACTGCTCATTGCTCACACTGCACACACTGCACACTGCACACACACTGCTCTCACTGACACACACTGCACACTGCACACACACTGCTCATTGCTCACACAGCACACACTGACACACTGCTCATTGCTCACACTGCACACACTGCACACTGCACACTGCACACTGCACACACACTGCTCATTGCTCACACTGCACACACAGACACACTGCTCATTGCTCACACTGCACACACTGCACACTGCACACACACTGCTCATTGCTCACACTGCACACACTGCTCACACTCTCACTGCACACACTGCACACACACTGCTCACTGCACACACACTGCTCATTGCTCACACTGCACACACTGACACACACTTACGCACACTCACAGACACTTACACACACTTTCACACACTTACAGACACTTACACACACTTACACACACTCATAGACACTTACACACACTTTCACACACTTACAGACACTTACACACACTTACACACACTCTCACACACTCACACACACTCTCACTGCACACACTGCACACACACTGCTCACTGCACACACACTGCTCATTGCTCACACTGCACACACTGCACACACTGACACACACTTACGCACACTCACAGACACTTACACACACTTTCACACACTTACAGACACTTACACACACTTACACACACTCATAGACACTTACACACACTTTCACACACTTACAGACACTTACACACACTTACACACACTCTCACACACTGCACACACTCTCACTGCACACACTGCACACACACTGCTCACTGCACACACACTGCTCATTGCTCACACTGCACACACTGCTCACACTGACACACACTGCACACACACTGCTCATTGCTCAAACTGCACACACTGACACACTGCTCACTGCTCACACTGCACACACTGCACACTGCACACACACTGCTCTCACTGACACACACTGCACACTGCACACACACTGCTCATTGCTCACACTGCACACACTGACACACTGCTCATTGCTCACACTGCACACACTGCACACTGCACACTGCACACTGCACACACACTGCTCATTGCTCACACTGCACACACAGACACACTGCTCATTGCTCACACTGCACACACTGCACACTGCACACACACTGCTCATTGCTCACACTGCACACACTGCTCACACTCTCACTGCACACACTGCACACACACTGCTCACTGCACACACACTGCTCATTGCTCACACTGCACACACTGACACACACTTACGCACACTCACAGACACTTACACACACTTTCACACACTTACAGACACTTACACACACTTACACACACTCATAGACACTTACACACACTTTCACACACTTACAGACACGTACACACACTTACACACACTCTCACACACTCACACACACTCACACACACTCACACACACACACTTACACACACTTACGCACACACTCACAGACACTTACACACACTTACACACACTTACGCACACTCACAGACACTTACACACACTTACACACACTTTCACACACTTACAGACACTTACACACACTTACACACACTCACACACTCTCACACACTCACACACACTCACACACACTTACACAAACTTACACACACTCACACACACTCTCACACACTCTCACACACACCAGCACCAACACCCTCTCCCACCCCCCCCCCTCCTCCTGCGCAGGCAGCGGGGACAACGGTGGGGAGAAGGTGAAGCGGGGACCGGAGGGGCATCCCCCCTCCCATCTCCTGTCACGCGGTGAAAGGGGGAAGCCGGGACCGGAGGGGCATCCCCCCTCCCATCTCCTGTCACGCGGTGACAGGGGGAAGCCAGGACCGGAGGGGCATCCCCCCTCCCATCTCCTGTCTCGCGGTGACAGGGGGAAGCGGGGACCGGAGGGGCATCCCCCTCCCATCTCCTGTCACGCGGTGACAGGGGGAAGCGGGGACCGGAGGGGCATCCCCCTCCCATCTCCTGTCACGCGGTGACAGGGTGAAGCCGGGACCGGAGGGGTATCCCCCCTCCCATCTCCTGTCCCGCGGTGACAGGGGGAAGCCGGGACTGGAGGGGCATCCCCCCTCCCATCTCCTGTCCCGCGGTGACAGGGGGAAGCCGGGACCGGAGGGGCATCCCCCCTCCCATCTCCTGTCTCGCGGTGACAGGGGGAAGCGGGGACCGGAGGGGCATCCCCCTCCCATCTCCTGTCACGCGGTGACAGGGTGAAGCCGGGACCGGAGGGGTATCCCCCCTCCCATCTCCTGTCACGCGGTGACAGGGGGAAGCCGGGACCGGAGGGGCATCCCCCCTCCCATCTCCTGTCCCGCGGTGACAGGGGGAAGCGGGGACCGGAGGGATATCCCCCCTCCCATCTCCTGTCCCGCGGGGTGAATATGCGCTGATGCGGCGGCCATTTTTTTCCCCCGAGGACCGCGTTATAACGGGGTTTACCTGCTTTTTAGAGGTTTTCTTTTTTGTGTTTATACATTTACCCTTTCCTCTAGCACCGCCTAGCAGTTAACGTGTTTTCTGTGATTTCTTTCTCAGATTTACTTTTTCTGGTTAAGATAGGTTTAGACATTGCATATATTAATTGGCAGTTGATGCGGTATTCACCCCCTGTTTATGTTATATATATATATATATATATATATATATATATATATCATTATCTTGACCACCCTTAACCTACTAGAACAGGCCTGCACAAACTATGGCCCGTGTGCGGCCCGCCTGGACTCACTGTGGGGCCTGCGGGGTCCGGCGGCCTGCGGGGTCCGGCGGCCTGCGGGGTCCGGCGGCCTGCGGGGTCCGGCGGCCTGCGGGGTCCGGCGACGTCTTCCCATGCAAATTCTACTCTTTCCCCTGCTGGACCTGAAAAAATGGCCAAGCGGCGTCAAATTACACCACGTTACCATGGCAACAGGTCGGACGTTGTGAAGTCACGTGGCACCATGGTGCGTGATGTTGCGTTACGTCACGTTATCCCGTTGCCATGGCAACGCGGCGTCATTTGACACTGCGCGCCCATTTTTTCAGGACCTGTAGGGGAAAGAGTAGAATTTGCAGGGGAGAAGACAGAGATAGCCGCAGGACGCCGCAGGACGCCGCTGAACCCCACCGCAGGTAAGAGTCGCGAGGGGGGGGGAGGGAGTTTTTTTTTTTTTTTTAGAACCCCAGAAATTATATCATTTGTATTAAAGTTTTACCCGTGCGGCCCGAATCTGTTTTCCTTGCAGCAGTTTGGCCCGTCTCACTTTACAAGTTGGCCAGGCCGGCACTAGAACATCTAGAAATATTGTTGTAAAAAAATTGTCTAGCAGTACAGATGTATATTCATGTAGGGATAAATACACAGAGAAACCTCCCCAATATTACCTCCAGCCCCCACACGTGCTGCCATTAATAGAGATGTATAAGCCACAGAAGAAACAAATCCACACTGTTGAATTCTGGACTCCCTACCCTAACCCAATATTTAAAGGTTGGGGTCGTTCCTTTAAGTTTGAAAAGGTGACATCCCTCTACAACGTTTCCATTAGTTACTGTAACAAACATTATTCATTAATTATTATTAAAAATAATGACTGAAAAAATCTTTGATATTGACTAATAGGTTAGCTGCAGGGGGTCTTCTGAGCTGAACAAAGTTGATTTCAACCTCTGGGACCCCATACTTCCCGAGTTACAGGCCCCGTTATGGGGTGCCGGTATCTCCACAATGTTAAAATCCCACAGTTACGTGACTCACAGGATTTTAACATGGCACGATACCGCCACCCCATAACGGGGCCTGTAACTCGAGAAGAAGGGGGTCCCCGGACCTGAAATCAACTCCGGAGACCCCTTGCTACAATACTGTAGTATTTAAAGTGAAATAAAACCCTTGCAATCGCCTGGTAGAGGCGTGCAGGTAGAGTGATTGATTCAGCCTCTCTCTTACTGTGCGTCTCTTACAGATTGGTAGACCTCGGTAGAATTAACACAGCAGGGTCCCCTGCTGTGTTAATCCGATGGGCCATTAGTCTGTCGCGGCAAATGTCGAAAGGATTTCTAGGAGATCTCGAAAACCAATTTGAGAAATGGTCGGATACCGGCCGCTGCATATGTAGATCTGAACGTAAGATAAGAGAAACATTATGATTTCATTTTCTTGTACATGGCAAATATTTTGTCAGACTTCAACACGCAGAAAACTATATTAAGAACTCAGCATTTGGAAGACTCATAAACCACCATTTCACTTCCTAAGGGGCACATTCAAACATTTCCTGCCATGGCTAGGAAGACTATTACAACAGCTGGAATTTAGAATTAATGCCTGTTTGGGCGGCTGATGTTTTGCCCAAAGGTAATGTACAACAATTTGTAGATGAAAAAAAAAATACCATATGTTAGATTTTCACACTTATCAACATGAATCCCTTAAATGTTCATGTAGACGCTGCCACACATATAGTAGACTTACAAAAAGAGATGGGCAGAATGGTCTGAAACCCCTTCCCGGATTTTTTAGACCAAATCCGCTCCCCCCACCAAAATATCTGTAGATCGGGTACTAAAGAATCAGAGTGTATCCCTCCGAAACCGCCATTAAATCCATTCCTATCACTGAAAATCCGTCCTGCGGATTCTGGATTTTAACGTATCCAGAGAACGGATTTAGAATCTGTTGTTGGATGTTTTAACAATCCAGACTCAGATTCATTCCGCATACCTGAAATATTGTTGACGGTGGCGGTGGCGGGGCTCACACTGCTAGACCTGCTGCCCAGAGTAGCAAAGGTTGTGGTTTCTAAATCCTGTTGGTACTGACACCAGTCCAGTCATGAGGTGCCTTAGTCAACTCAGTATACTTCTTATGGGCCACTTTTTAGGAAGTTTGGGATGTGACTCATTTAAATATACTTTGCATAGCCATTAGCATATCTCCCAGGATACTTCAGGTGTGATTTTCAGTGATTTTCAGTGGTACAAAAAACCCAGCAGATTTTACTTCTTGGGCCTGAACTGCGGAATTCCGCAGCTGGAAGGAACCGGCCACTCGACGTCGGATTCAAACTCAAAGAAAAAATTCGCCCATCTCTTCCTACAGAAACATGCATCTGTTACTGGTCAGTCTCTTGATTTATCAGGGAAAACCTTATTTCCCTCCTAGATATCTCTCTGAAGGCCACTCAAATGTTGGCCAACAGGGCACAGTGATTACAGTATGTACTGTATATATAATATTAACGTGCACAGGCAGTATATAGAAATATTTGGACTAGTCCAGGGGTGGCCAACTCCCGTCCTCAAGGGCTACCAACAGGTCGGGATTTCAGGATATCCCCAATTCAATACAGGTCGCTCAATTAGTGGCTCGGACAAAGACTGAGCCACTGATTGAGTCACCTGTGCTGAAGCAGAGACTGATTGAGCTACCTGTGCTGAAGCAGGGACTTGAGCCACATGGCTAGTGGATTTCTGCACATGGATTCTAACGTCTGTTTTCCCCAGTGGAACAATATAATAATGAGCAGTTCGCCTTTTTTTATTATTTGTTGTGTTCAGACAAATCAAATGCAACACGCTGCACTTTTAATGATAAATCTGTGCAGTTTTGTCTAGCATCTAACAGAAAACATTGTATTTATTTCTTAAAGGCTTAATGATAAATCTGCTATTAGAAAATCATATAAAGTTGACAGTTTTGCAGCGGTGAAGGAAAACAAATTTAAGAGTTGAATGAAAAAATGTTAAGAAAATTGTAAGCAGAGACATTCATCCAGAGAAATAAAATAAAAGAATGACACAAATGACTGTTATGCTTACTTATAGAAACAATTACAATAACTGAAAGGAAATAAAGTTATAACCAATAATAACCTGCAAAGTATTCTGTGTGCGCTTCTGGCTTTGTACTGATGGTTACTATTGTACTGGATTAGAATGTCAATTTGTACAAAGAATTTCAAAGCAGCAGACTTGATACCAGTACTGTATATACCAAAAAAACATTTTGCTTCGTCTCCAATTATAGGGGCTTATTTAAAGAGTCAGATTCACATATAAACATTGCAAAAATGTATGTGTTCCCGGTCCAATTACTGTAAGTGTACAGGATACATTATTGTTCCATGTAACGGTATTTAGCATGTTTTTCACTAGAGATGTGCAAATGGTTCAGAGTTTGTTCTGCAAATATTTTCACAACATTTTTCTGATTTTTGGCATTTTTGTGAAAGTTTTCCCACACGTTAACACTCGTGGAGTTTGGCTTTTTGCTGGCGAAAAGTATATCTTTTGTAAAAATGCCGACGTTAGCTAACCATATCTCTCTTAATACTGTAATTCAGGAGGATTTTTTTTTTATAAATGTTGGAATGTAAATGTATATATTTCATACAAATTTAACAGCCACAAAAATGTCTCTCCCTCTCAACTATCCAGGTGAAGTTGTGTGAATGTTGCTGAATTTGCCACGTTTCGCTCATATTTATTATACTATACTCACATTTTTTTTTGCATAGTCAAGTTTTTTTAATCTACTAATGTCCTTTATGACACCCCCAGAAAGTTTAACTGTTTCCCTTTTTACTATAACCCTACACAATACGCAGACAGTTAACAGACTGGATACAGTAGGATATGTTTTCATAAAACTGAATATAATAAAATACATATTTGCTACTTCTTGTTGTGCAGTAGCACTTTACTGAGCCCCATTTTCTTCCGCAGAGCTATCTGATTTGCTGCCTATTTACCAAATATATACAACACAAAATGCTGAGACTACTAGTTAGTATAAGGGGTTAACAGCCTTAATGGGTTAACTGTGGGGTCACTCAGGTTACTCCCCTCCCCATCATGTGATGCAGGATGACTATGCAGAAAGGGATACCCCTTCCTTTGAATGTCTTGTGACCAGTGATGTCACAATAGGGATATAGAAGGGGATATATATAGATCCTAACAATGTTCTAGTAACAGGTTCCTCAGAGTTCCAACTGAAGCCTCATGGTGGGTCCTGTAAATAGGTTTGTGTGTATAGTTATGTGTATTACGGATGTTCTGTCACCATTTATTGTTTTCAGTTAAGGGACGTGCCCTACTTAGTTAGCGCCCATAGTAATGGCCCAAGACTGTTCTCGTTTGGGAAGAGGAGTTAGCATCGCTTAATAGAAGTTCTGAGAGTACAGTAGTAGCCCCGGAGCATAATCAGATAGGCAGCATGGGAAGGTCCTAAGTAAACTCCTAATCCAATAGGCATAGACAATGTAAGTAGTACACAGAGTGATCGGAGACTGATACCCGAGGGCAAAATGTATTCCTACCATAGGCCCACATGAGATGCGGCATTATTGACGCTATGCAGGAGATTGCCAATTTAACTATTACTAAGGGAAACAAGCCTAAGAACCTCCCAAACATAGGAGTGAGAGCTACCAGGGGAAGAAGCACAGAGTAACCATATTATTTGCCACCATTGAATTTCTGAAGTGAAGCCTGTCTTTGTATGGAGAGCATTATCAACGGATGTGAATAAAGCTCTAGTTTGTACTATAAAAGTTCCTGGTGCGCATCATTATTCTATATGCATATCCCCACCCAGCACCCTGCACCCTGCACCCACCCAGCACCCTGAGCAGGTGTGAGACACTGAGCTCAGCCATGTACTGTATATATCTCCAACTTGATGTAGCCTCCTTTAGAGCCAGGCAAGGAGGGCTATAATTGTAAAACTATTTGCTACTTTTTTTGTCTCAAAATATATTTTGAAGGCTATTTCTAAATGCCAGAGGTCCAACATGATGTAAGAAGGTCCCAGCTTTCATCCACAGAAGAATTCTGAGGATGATACTCGGCAATAAACTGTGTTCTCGAGAGGATAAAAGACTAATACCCACAAAATCTCACTCAGATACATAGCGGGTAATCTTTTGACAAATGCACTAAGGAAAATTAGGTTTTAATGCATCAGAGGTCTGTTCATGAATCATTCTTATGTCTTGAAGTTTCCGTGGTGGAGAAGATTTGCTCTAATATGAATTCAGCAGGAGAAAAAATAAATACAATAACGCATCTTCAGCATGCTGCAAAATGAGAACACGAAGGTCCAGTCACGTACAGGCTAACCCGTGCCCGCGTGAAGAGGGTTAACAGCAACAGTTGTCACTCTCGCCTCCCTACGGAACACTAATAATAAGTGCCACCTTTCCCCACAAAATAGCAAATCCCACCACACTACACCCCAATTATGATACCACCACCAGGATTAATTTAAGGGCTTAAATCTCGGCAGTACCTGGACCCTTAGAAGAATATGTCAATTAATGAAGTACCCAATTGAGCAAAACGTGTCCAAAAATGAGGACAATCCCTTCCAAAGTACAGGCATACCCCGCTTTAAGGACACTCACTTTAAGTACACTCGCGAGTAAGGACATATCGCCCAATAGGCAAACGGCAGCTCACGCATGCGCCTGTCAGCGCGTCCGGAACAGCAATACCGGCTCCCTACCTGTACCGAAGCTGTGCGCAAGCGGGGAGACTATAGAGCCTGTTACACATGCGTTATTTACATCAGTTATGCACGTATATGCCGATTGCAGTACAGAACATGCATCGATAAGTGGGAAAAATGCAGTGCTTCACTTTAAGTACATTTTCGCTTTACATACATGCTCCGGTCCCATTGCGTACGTTAATGCGGGGTATGCCTGCATATATATTCAATTAAAGCTGAAAGACATTACTTATTACATTTTAGATGCAATATAACAAAAGGCGTACATTGCTTGTTACAGAAAATGGATTACAAAATGGCATGCAGCACATAAGGCCAATGGTTATAAAATAAAAGGGAATTAAATGGATAAACCTACAGATGTAGCAAACATTATTATTCCTGCTGGTGTGTTGCAATGGGACCTAAATAAAGCACCACAATGGACAGGAAATATGAGATTTATACACGCAGTGTTTTCTCTAAGGTTAATCTAATTTGTGTTGATTAAACGGAAAATCTTATACGCCACAACTTTTTGATCTGTGAGAACCTTCTGCTGTCTTGGCAGACCTGTCTGTGTGTCACCTGTCAATCCTTTGTCCCTTTCCCTTAACCATGGACACTTTTATGACTGGATATCTGGCAGAGGGATATTTTTAATTTAGTAAAAAATTACTTCATAACTCTCTCCCAGTAATCACTCGATTGATTATAATAATTGTCAAGTATGGCACACATGTGGGTAGGGATGGGCGAAACTGTCAAAATCCAGTTCCTGCAATTTCGCGGATCATTTTGCCAAAATCAATTCCGCACACCAAAATCCGAATGCAGATTGTATTCTTAAAAATCTGGGCGGTTTTTATTCAAATCCACCATTCACTACAATCCGGATAGATTTTTTTTTAGAATTCGCAAACGAATGAGAGATGAAAAAGGAGCACACCTGAGGTACCTTGGGAAATATGCTAATGGTTATGTAAATTATATTTAGATGAGTCCCGTCTCACACCTCCTAAAAGAATTTCCATGCCAACTATATAGAGTTCATAATAAACCTTAGGCACCAATCTAATAATTGGAACAGTGTCAAAACCCAACAGAAACTAGAACCCACATACACTGCTTTTCTAAACCACAGCTCTAGCAGTGTGAGCAAAACCAGCTGATGGTTTGCCCACTGTCACAGCTGTGCTTCACCTTGTTTAATAGTGTGTGTCAGAAAATGTATTTTATTTAATCTCTATTAGAATACGAAGAGAGAAAATGCAATCCTTTAGATGAGGTGTACTGCTAAATATTCCAGGTGGGTAAAAATACCCATTAGAGATATATAATGAACTGGACAAAGTATATTTTAATACATATACAATTAAAAAGAATGAGAAAAGAAATCCAAAAAGTTGCAAAATAGAGGATACATTAACGTAATACAATGTATCAGTGATGGATTAACCTAACTGAGTTTAAAAGTTATACATTTAGAGACAAAATTAAGTGAATCATAACAGAAAACGTAATTATAAAAAGGACAAGGTCTGAGGGTGATAAAACCACGATGTGTACTGGTCCTAGTAACGATACCTGGTGCTAAGTGGTAATTTAAGCAAAATGATAAGCAATGAACGAAGCCTGTATATTTAAATTTGCAGAACCAGAAAACTCCTGATTTAGAGCTTGTAGGAAAATGCAGATTGAAAAATTAAAATGCATTCAATTACACGTTGGCTTCTTCAGAGGTGCAGTAACCCTGAAAGAGACCCTACCCACTTAAATAGATAGGCATAGAAGGGTTTTAATGCACCCTTTATAATCTATATAAACGAGGTTGCACAGATCTGGTCTAAAAAGATGAAAATGTATAAAATCCAGATAGTGCCAAAAATATTCGTCTACAAATAATAATAATAATAATAATAATAATAATAATAATAATAATAATAATAATAATAATACTGTAGTGCTTGCTTGTCAAAACGCAGTTTGTGTGATAACTGTGTAATCCCAAGAGCAGCAGAGGTGGCTCCCATCTTCTTCTAGCCCAGTAGAGTGATGTTGCCCATGTTCTGTTCATCTTTTATTTAATGTCACCTGGGCTCAGTAACTCATAGCCCTCAGTACATATTATTACTTGTGTTTGAACTGCTTTCAAGGTTACAAATACAATCAACAAAATAGATATCACTTTGAGGTTAGCTGTTAGTAGGCAGTATGCACTGCTACCCATCAGCTTGTTTAGCTCACACTGTTAGAGCTGTTGTTCTGAATAACTGAATTTGTGTGAGTTGAACTTCTGATCCTGTAGGGTCTGACACCATACCCCATTCTTAAGGTACGTTAGACTTGTCAACCCAATAACATTTCTTGTGCTGGGGAAGCAAGTGGAATAACTTCCTGCAGTTTGTAGAGTTGTATTTATTGTAAAATAAAGTATTTTATTTCAGTATGTGTCTGGCACTCTGGCAGACGTATATGAATATACGAATATTTTTGTCCCTGTTCTGTTATACCATAGCCATTTTTGTGTATATCCTACATGTAGCACCAAAATGAGTGCATATACCTATAGTAGCTCCCTCCTTCTGGCTTTCTTTACAAGCAGACCACTTATACTTGCTGGTTGACAGTTTAATGTTCCTTGTGAGCTCCACCTGAGATACCTGTGAGATACACTAATAGCTAGATTGGCTACATGTGTGAGCAGTGAGTAGGTTAGCTTTAATATACAAAAATACAGTGCTGAGGTTGCAGAAAAATATTATGGCACGAACATACAGTTATAATAAATTCAGACAGTTTCATGAAAATAATAAGGAGAAAAAAAGAATCTAACTTCCGTTATCATCTAACATTTATCAGATCTTTTATCAAAGGGTCTTGAGTGGAAATTGAGATTTCACGTGTTCCAGCCTGGACAATCCCTTAGTTCAGGCCTGCACAACATACGGCCCGTGGGCCGCATGCGGCCCGTCTGGCCTCTCTGTGCGGCCCGCGATGACTCCGGTCAGACGCCAGTTAATTAAATAAATTTAAAAAAAAGCATGAGGAGGATGCAGCAGCCGTGAGGGATTGGTTGGAGGTCATAGCATGCCGGGGGCGGGACTTAGTACCGGGGAGAGGATCTGCTGAGCTAACTAAGGTGTGTGTGTGTGTGTGTGTATGTGTATGTGTGTGTGTGTGTGTGTGTGTAATGGGCTGCTGCAGGGGGGGGGGGTTAAAAACAGGCTGCTGCAAGGGGGGTGGGAGTGAAAAACGGGCTGCTGCAGGGGTGTGTGTGTGTGTAAAAAATGGGCTGTTGCAGGGGGGGGGGTGTAAAAAATGGGCTGCTGCAGGAGTGGGAGTGTGGGTGTAAAAAACGGGCTGCTGCAGGGGTGGGGGTATGGGTGTAAAACGGGCTGCTGGTAGGGGGGGCAAACGGGCTGCTGTGGGGTGGGGCAAACGGAGTGGTGTGGTGGGGGGAGAAGGGATGGGGGAGAAGGGGTGGGGGGAGAATGGGGAGAGGGAGAGTGGGGAGAGAGAGGAGGCAGAAGGGAGAGAGGAGGCAGAAGGGGGAGAAGGGAGAGAGGGGGGCGGGAGAAGGGAGAGAGGTGGGAGAGGGGAGAAGGGAGAGAGGGGGGCAGAAGGGAGAGAGAGGGGGGGAGAAGGGAGAGAGGGGGCAGAAGGGAGAGAGAGGGGGGCAGAAGGGAGAGAGAGGGTGGCAGAAGGGAGAGAGAGGGGGGGAGAAGGGAGAGAGGGGGGAGAAGGGAGAGAGGGGGGAGAAGGGAGAGAGGGGGGCAGAAGGGAGAGGGGGCAGAAGGGAGAGAGAGGGAGGGAGAAGGGAGAGAGAGGGGGGAGAAGAGAGAGAGGGGGGGCAGAAGGGAGGGAGAGGGGGAGAAGGGAGAGAGAGGGGGGAGAAGGGAGAGAGAGGGTGAGTGAAGGGAGAGGGAGGGGGGAGGTATGAGGAGGGGGATATGTAATGTTTTGGTGATGTGAGGTGCAGTGGGGGAGGGTGATATAGGGTGCAGGGGGGAGAGGGTGATGGGTGATGTGAGGTGCAGGGGGGAGGGTGATGGGAGGTGCAGGAGGGTGATTGGAGGTGCAAGGGGGGTGATTTGAGGTGCATGGGGGTGATTTGAGGAGTAAGGGGGGTGATTTGAGGTGCAAGGGGGGTGATTTGAGGTGCAGGGGGGGTCATTGGAGGTGCAAGGGGGGTGATTTGAGGTGCATGGGGGGTGATTTGAGGTGCATGGGGGTGATTTGAGGTGCAGGGGGTTCATTGGAGGTGCATAGGGGGTGATTTGAGGGGCATGGGGGGTGATTTGAGGTACAAGGGGGGTGATTTGAGGTGGAAGGGGGGTGATTTGAGGTGCAGGGGGGTGTCATTGGAGGTACATGGGGGGTGATTTGAGGTGCAAGGGGGGTGATTTGAGGTGCAGGGGGGTCTTTGGAGGTGCAAGGGGGGTGATTTGAGGTGCATGGGGGGTGATTTGAGGTGTATGGGGGTGATTTGAGGTGCATGGGGGGTGATTTGAGGTACAAGGGTGGGTGACTTGAGGTGCATGGGGGTGATTTGAGGTGCAAGGGGGGTGATTTGAGGTGCAAGGGGGAGAGTGATGTGAGGTGCAAGGGGGGGGAGTGATGTGAGGTGCAAGGGGGGAGAGTGATGAGGTGCAAGGGGGGAGAGTGATGTGAGGTGCAAGGGGGAGAGTGATGTGAGGTGCAGGGGGAGAGTGATGTGAGGTGCAAGGGGGGAGAGCGATGTGAGGTGCAGGGGGGGAGAGGGATGTGAGGTGCAGGGGGGTTGTGATGTGTGTGCTGTGCAGGGGGGTATTGTATGTTAATGTGAAGGGGGAGTACTATGTGTGTGGGTGAGGGGGAGAGATGGGGTTATGATAGATAGATGGGGAGTATCGCAAAGGTTGATAGTGAGGGGTTCTGGGGGAGATATGAGGATGATGATGAAGGGTGCTGGGGGAGATATGAGGATGATGATGAGGGGTGCTGGGGGAGATATGATGATGATGATGATGATGATGATGATGATGATGATGATGATGATGATGATGATGATGATGATGATGATGATGATGATGATGATGAGGTGCTGGAGGAGAGATGGTGATGATGATGATTTTACCCGTGCGGCCCAATTTTTTTTCCTTGGAGCAGTTCGGGCCTTCTCACTTTACGAGTTGTGTAGGCCTGCCTTAGTTGAAATCTAACTCCTAATTAAAAAGTAGTGCTTTATATTCTAAATTCCCTTAACACAAGCCCACCCCTTTCATCAATCAACCCTGGCAGTTTTACGACTTAAAATAAAACCTTTCTTTGGACTTTAAATGGTGGCTAAATATAGAAACACGCTCCTAACTTTATTTCTATAATACTTGAAATAACGTGATTCATATCAATATGTTCAGGCGAGTTTACAAAATATAATAAGACTTATTTTGACCGGCTTGCTCTAAAGTTTGAGCAACAAATGGATATCTTTCCCTTGCCACCTCATAAATTTGAAGGGTTTGGCTTTATTCGATCCGTCTCATTGCAACTGTTACAAATATCTATTTGTTATTCTTGAAAATAAGTGTCAGTCCTATGATATCTTGATATTGAATAGATTTATTATTTTTGTAATAGTACAATTCCAAGGTGCGGGGAAAACAGTTTCAGGCGAGGAGAGTCCGGCTTGTGCAGCCAACACAAGATAGACAAACACATTTTTCAAAGTGCAGGTCTCCTCTAGGACAGAGAGACACAGTAGCGCTCTACTCACAAGTTCATAATGAAGTTCTCAATTTAATGTGACAGTCAAGAACAGTGGAAATACAATGTTTCAGGTACCCTATGGACCTTTCATCAGGGGATGAAAGGTCCATAGGGGACCTGAAACTTTGTATTTCCACTGTTCTTGGCTGTCACTCTTTTTGTAATAGCCACACCCTCTGGTATTTGCAGGTTCCCTTATGAATGCCTATCAAGGTACATTTATCTTGACTTTTCTAGTATCAGGGAAGCCATATTTCAATCTCCTCTGCCACCCCATATGTCCTTATCTCTAGACCTTAGCTTTCCTATAAAGGCCAGGCCTGACCAGGGGTTTAACAGGCCATAAAAATAATTCTATTTTTTTTTTTGTTACTTAAATTTTTATTGAGCATTTTCAAACATACAAAATAAGGTAAACACAACATACTACACAAAAGAAAAGGGGGATACAGTAATAGAAATAAACTGGTTGTGGAACAATAGAGAAGAGGGAGATCGGGGATGGGGGGGAAGGGGTAGCATTTGTACCAATATCGCACTGTATTCGACAATTGAAATACCACATGTATCACTCTGTTCAAAGTGTTCTAGTCTATATATGGGGATATACCTGCATGACGGAACCAAGGAGCCCAAATATCAGAGAATTGCGAGGTAGAGCCGTTCAGATAGGCTGAGAGTTTTTCCATATAGACTATATGCCAAATTTTGTTGTTTATTTTATTTAGGGATGGGGGGGGCGGTTGTTTCCAATTTTTGGCAATTGTACACCGTGTAGCGTTTAAAATTTGGGATATTACTCTAGCTTTTTTTTTTAAATGTTGGCCATTGGTTTTCCTAGTAATATATATACTGGGTCGTGTGGGAAAGAGATTTCTAGTATCTTGTGTATTAGGGTGAACACTTCCGTCCATGTTTGTTGGATTTTGGGGCATGACCAGAATATGTGCAGTATATTCCCCACTTCACCACAACCGCGCCAGCACAGAGGGGAAACGCCTGGGAGAAAAGAGTGCAACCTGGCAGGAGTCATATACCATCTGAATATTAACTTGTAAATATTCTCCTTAATTACAGCGCATGATGAATTTTTGGAAGCAGCTTCCCAGATGTCTGTCCAGGTATCGAGATCTATACAGACGTTAAGACCCTTTTCCCAGGATACCATATAGTTATCGAGGGTTTGTTTGTTCTTGATAGAGGATAAACTGTGATATATTCTAGAGATAATGCCCGTTGTGTGGGGTTGGTGTAGACACCAGTCCTCATACAAAGTTAAAGCATGGGGTTGACTTGATTTGTAGACTGATTGGATATAGTGCCTAATCTGGAGAAATCTGAAGAATTCGGAGGAGGGTATATCATGGTTTGTTTGTAGCGAAGCAAATGGGGCGACTTTCCCTTGGGTGAGGATATCCTTGACTCTTGTGAGTCCTTTTTGAATCCAGGTATGGGAGTGCGGGTTTCCTGTGTAAAAAGGAAGGGAGGGGTCCGAGAATAGTGGTTGCATAAGGGAAGGGGAATCGGTTAGTTGGAACTTGGTTTTGAGGGAGTCCCAGAGATTACAGGTGTAGCGGTCATGTAAAATGCCTACAGTCATCTCTCCTGTTGGCAGTAAGGCCTGGTAAGTGTGGGCATGCCAGCAGTAATTATGGAGGTTTACCCTCACACCCTGGTGGGGTGCCCTGTGTATGGCTGGGACTGGTCACATGCTCTGACTCCATGGTTAGTGATGTCAGAGGTGTGTCAGCCTCAGAAAGTACATAAGGCACAGCACTGTGCTCTAAAGTTAGTTGCTGTACAGTTCTTAGTTCTAGTTCAAGCCCAGCAGGAGTTGCTGGAGAGTCTTGGTATGAGACCTGAGTTCTGCTGAGAGGAAGAGTTGCGGTAACTCCAGAGGAGACTGTGTCCAGGGACCTGGCACAGGATAGTGATTCCTGCGGGGATAGGGAATCCCTATTAAAGTAAAGAATCACCTTTGAAGGGAAGCAGCGTGGAGAATCATGAGAGGCTAAGTCTCAACTGCGAGGGGCAGCTAGCCCACATCATTCAATAAAGATGTGTTCATTCAGAAATCCTCTCGTGTACTTCTGTGGAATGAGTGTACAGAGAGGAGCACCACGGAGGAGTTCCTCAACAGGATCATTCCCATGCGGACGCAGGGACCCTGTTGAGGTGGAGGCGCTGCACTGGAATTAGGTGAGACTCAACACACTACCTCAGCTGCCTGTCTAGACGGGTTCTCCCCACACACCATCATGCGGGAGACTCAGGAGTCCTGTAGCCAACAGGTGCACCGTCAGGCATATTCACACTGTAATGGGGTCCGGTTAGACCACAGGGGCCAATGTGAGATTGGGTGGGTCAGGCCGGGCCAGAAATACCGTTACATTTGGAGGCGAGCTGCTGAGATCAGACCTGTCAACAGGACAGGCTTTAGCTAGGTCACTTGGGAACAGGGAGAGTGTCTGCTGCCACTTTGTGCTGCGTAGGGACGGACCTAGGGGTGGTCAGGGGGCTGACGGGGTATTGTCAGTACGCAGGGACAACCTAGGGGCCTGAAGGGAGTGAGGGGTCTGGAGCCGGGCTATAGCTGACCGAGTCACCTTGAGGCAGTGCTAGTTGGTAGGATGCCAGAAGGGATAGCCTGTTAACTTGGTCAGGAGTCCTGGAGAGGGTCTGCGCTAGGCTGACCAAGACAGGTAGACGCCCCAAGTACTGCATGGCAGAAGCCAGAGTACCTAGCCCATTCCAGACACTCACCGTAGGGAGCACAGACTGGGAGGAAGGAGTCACAGCAGACACTGAGAGAGTGAGCCTAGCCTGAGGTAGTGCACATTGAGTCAAGCCTAGTTCGGGTACACATGTGGTGGTGCATCTGAACATCTTTATTGTACTGATGTGGAGGCTGCCCCGCAGAGCGGAGCCCCATGTACGACAACTGCTACGAGAGGATGGAGGATCCGCGTGGTGCGGAGAACATGAAATGGTGGACAGAGGCTGATGGGGAGGGCACCCGTGGCGTGCAACCCACTGAAGAGCAGACTGTCGCTGAATTATCATTAACGAATCTGCTCTGGAGCGGAGCGAAGGCCGTGGCTGCCCCGTTTTTATCCTGTCTGGGACAGCGAGGGGCCACCCTTGAAGAGTGTGAGGACATTGTAATAATTGGGGGAGAACCCCACGAGGAGAGCAAACACATGGACTTTTTGGGCGCAAAAATCAACCAAAATGGCGGTTCCAGCTTGCTAGGGAAACCGCATGGGACAGTTACAGAAAATGTGGCTGGTGCAGGACTTGCAAAAAGCTGGCCGGGAATGGCGCGAACAGCAGAGCCCCGCCCTGAAGGGGGGCATGGCGCGAAAGCTATGGCTGCGCCGGGATGGACAGTGACTAATTCAGCCCCTGTGCTGAGTCAACCGCTGAGTTTATGGGACCCTCCCCTGATTTCTACCAGGGGGAGTGACTTTCAATTATGGCCTGTGGGGATGTACCCACTGGGCCCAGGGACTGACATACAGATGGCGCCACTACAAAAAGTAGTTCCGGCCGTGGAGGTGATTTGCAAGAAAGAAGGGTACCTTGCGCAAAAAGCTGCTGCAAGGAGAAGGCGGGAACTAGCCGCGGGAAAAGACTCCAGCTCTGAGGAGGAAACTGGCACGAAAACGCAGACCGCGCCCACCAGGACTGAGAAAGGCGCGGCCTTAATTAAGGGGCATGATATTCCCCTGTGGGACCCGCCCATTATTGCAACCCCTGGGGGCGGGTTCCAGCTCTGTCAGAGAAGGGAGGAGCCGAAGCAGGGAGTGGCGGATCCAGCAACTTCCATCAGTCAGTTGCGAGGAACCACTGAGAAGGAGAGACCTGTACAGGAAGTGGCTCCTGTACAAAGAATGGCCTGCTCCTCCACTGTGGGCACAATGGTCTCCACCCAGCCCTACTCAGTACCCGGCGGGCTACTGGTGGTACGGGTGGCTGGCACCGAGACGTTGGTCGGGCTCTGCCTACAATGCGGGCTGCCCGGAGGCACGGTCAATACAGCGGCACGTTGCCCTCATTGCGGGACTTTGTACCTGTGGCCTATGCCCACATTCATTCCTATACAGCCTGCTGACCCCCCGGTGGACGTGACAAGGCACTCCGCCGAGTCCCCGGGCGCGCTATGGAGCAACCGCGCGAGTCCCGGAAACAAGGGACTGGAGCCGGTCAAGTCGGCTGGGTCACTGGCGATTGAAGCGGCTGAACCAACCCCCGCGTTCGGGGAAAAGAGACTGTCACCCCGCCCGGGGACCCCTAAGTCCGGGCGAGGGGATTACTCAGATGAGGACCTCCGTGAGCTGGCGGTAGTAAAAGCGGAGCTGAAAAGGCAGACCGGGAGAACGACAACCCGTGGGGTGAGTGGCAGGACGTCCCCCGCAGATCGGCGATCCGACCGACGGAGTCCCGCCATCCCAGGACCTGGCGGAGACGGGAGAGAGACGCCTACACCCCTGCGGACGGGTAAGCCAAAAAGCCCTATCTCTTACCTGGTCACAACAGACGGCGAAGCGCTGGAAGGGCCGCGCCAGGCCAAAAGCGCACGTGGAGGGACGGCATCACTTCCGGCAACGACGGCGGAGCAACCGGATGTCGTCGTGGAAGAAGAGATCCCGCATGGGGGTCCCATGCAAGATGGCGATGCTTCCGGTTCCGGGGAGGACTTCACTTCCGGTGGCGACGGCGGAACCCATGAAGAAAAAGCAGCGACGTTTCGGCGATCGGGGGAAGGTCCCCGATCACTTACAAGGCCCAGAAATTGGAGAGACGATCTCAGGACCGAGGAGGGTGAGACATCATCCTTGGACCAGTCTACGGACAGCCAGGAGCGGGTCGTAACCTCGTGGGGTCCCGTTCCGTGCCCCTATGCCCAAACCCCCGCCATAGTTAATACCCCTACCCCCATCACACGGTCACCGGGTTCACCGCCTAGCCTGGAGTACGTGGACAATTCACAAGGGGGAGAGGAAAGACGGACTGGGGAGAGGCAGCACAGTGGCGCTACGGAGGGCGATTCAAGGGGACAGGGAGAATTGAGGGTGGCAGATACAGCACCCCAACCGGCAGTAAAGGCTCCGGGGTCCTCGAGGTGGTTCCCATCGCGATCCACGAGGTCGTCAGGGGTATTTTCATTTGACGACGACAGGGAGCCAGGGCCTAACCCATTTAAGGAGACCCGGTGGTGGGCCCCGCTATTTGAAGGATACTCCGCGTGGATGGACCGTACTCGGTTCCTCATCCGGCGTGAGGACGTGGTAGATTTCTGGTGGAAAGAGGGAGAGTTCACACCCGAGCAGAGGGACAAGGAATTACAGAAGAGGTGGTTCCAGCTGGAGCGTAGAGACATAGCGCCCATGGGTCCCGACACACTGTCAGATCCAGTCGATCCTGATGAGCCCCTATCATGGGTGTTACCTGGGAGGGCAGGTAATGCTGACCTGACCAGGGTCAGTAGGGCGGAGAGGGCTATAATAGTCCGGTATAAAAAGTCCCACGGGTTGGAGTATCCCTATGTTCCGGAGCCCCTGATGGATGAAATTGAGGACAATAGGGAAAGGTGGCTCCAAGAGACTATAGAGTTGTACTTAGTCAATAGGGGGAGCGCCATTGTAGGTAAGAAGGCGGAGGAAAGGATAGACACCCTGATGCGAGTGTGGAGCATAGGGAGACATGTCCACAAACATAGGGTGACCTATAGGCCAGAGAGAGGATCGCCTCGGCATTACTATGTCACGGTCCTGGATATGGGTAACAGGGAGGTGAGAAAACCTGACCCAGATCACTATTTTTAGGGGGTACTAACACATTACGCGGGTTCGTGGCTGCTGGTCGGGCTTGGCGGAATGTACTGTAGTCATTGTTATGGTATTCTGAAAATTTGTATGTGAATGTTAACATAATTATGTCCTATGTTACAGTGCTTCCTGGAAGAAGGTGTACAAATTTAGGTCCCAGCGAGGACGATGGGATTCACCAGGGGGAGAATGTAGCGGTCATGTAAAATGCCTACAGTCATCTCTCCTGTTGGCAGTAAGGCCTGGTAAGTGTGGGCATGCCAGCAGTAATTATGGAGGTTTACCCTCACACCCTGGTGGGGTGCCCTGTGTATGGCTGGGACTGGTCACATGCTCTGACTCCATGGTTAGTGATGTCAGAGGTGTGTCAGCCTCAGAAAGTACATAAGGCACAGCACTGTGCTCTAAAGTTAGTTGCTGTACAGTTCTTAGTTCTTACAGTTCTTAGTTCTAGTTCAAGCCCAGCAGGAGTTGCTGGAGAGTCTTGGTATGAGACCTGAGTTCTGCTGAGAGGAAGAGTTGCGGTAACTCCAGAGGAGACTGTGTCCAGGGACCTGGCACAGGATAGTGATCCCTGCGGGGATAGGGAATCCCTATTAAAGTAAAGAATCACCTTTGAAGGGAAGCAGCGTGGAGAATCATGAGAGGCTAAGTCTCAACTGCGAGGGGCAGCTAGCCCACATCATTCAATAAAGATGTGTTCATTCAGAAATCCTCTCGTGTACTTCTGTGGAATGAGTGTACAGAGAGGAGCACCACGGAGGAGTTCCTCAACAGGATCATTCCCATGCGGACGCAGGGACCCTGTTGAGGTGGAGGCGCTGCACTGGAATTAGGTGAGACTCAACACACTACCTCAGCTGCCTGTCTAGACGGGTTCTCCCCACACACCATCATGCGGGAGACTCAGGAGTCCTGTAGCCAACAGGTGCACCGTCAGGCATATTCACACTGTAATGGGGTCCGGTTAGACCACAGGGGCCAATGTGAGATTGGGTGGGTCAGGCCGGGCCAGAAATACCGTTACACAGGCAAAGGATATCACCGGGTTCTTGTAGGTCTCAGGTGGTCTAGACTTTTAATTCTTGCATTTTTAAGACAATTTGTAACCAACGTTAACCCCTGGTGTGCCAGATTGATTAAAATACTTAATATACCATGATATTATCATGACAATAATGTTAACATATTTATGAGAGCCTCACAATCGTACACAGGTGAAATGTAATAGACCCCTTTGCAACCTTGAGGGTAAAATTAATTAGCTGCTACTTGTTACAGTGGCATTCTGTCAATATAACATTACTTAGAGTTGTGCAGAACCTTAATTATTTTTATTAAAATTATAGGCTAAAGCTGGTAACTTCCGGGCATTATTGAAATCCCTGCTTTCTCTAATTGGTTAAAATTCCGGGCATTATCCATTCAGAAATTGCCTGGAATGTTTGGCACGTTGCCAAGCTTTTCAGCCAAATGCTTTCAGTTCTCGAGTGAGGGCAGCTCTCAGTCAGGGGAGGTGATTGGACAGGAGGCAGCAGCATGGAACTGACTCCTCCCCCACCCTGCCTACAGAGAGCTCTGTACAGGAGAATGAGGAGAAAGGTGTCTGTGTCTGCATGCTTGCTGTGTGTTTTGTGAGTGTAGAGGGGGGCTGCAGAGTCTGCTTTGTTGGTGGGTGTGTGTCTACAGTTGTGTTTTGTGGGTGTAGGAGTGCTGTAGAGTGTGTTTTGTTGGTGTGTGTCTGCAGTTTTGTGGGTTTACAGGGGGGCTGCAGTGTGTGTTTGTGGTTGTAGAGGGGGCTGCTCTGTGTATGTGTTTTGTGAGGGTGGAGGAGGGGGCTGCAGGGTGTTTGTGTACATAGAGGGTATTTCAGTGTGTGTGTGCGTGTGTGTGTGTGTGCGTGTGCGCATGTGCGTGTGTGCATGTGTGCTTGTGTGTGTGTATATATATATATATATATATATATATATATATATATAAATAAATATATACATTATTTAAGTTATGGGTTTAACCATGTAATGTGGTCTTGAGACAAAAGGTGGCACTGTGTGCTCATTTGCATGTCATTTCCCAGAATCACTTGCTGCAGTGGAAGTGCTGTAGGCTAGGTGATAATGGTGACGGGCAGGGTTGCAGACCTGTCTAAGACATGTGAATGTGCTCACAAGTAATATATATATGTGTGTGTGTGTGTGTGTATAGGGGGGCTGTGTGTGTGTAGAATTTTGTTTTAATAAACGTGCTGTAAAAGCAAAATAATGTATACGATCATGCTGATGAAAATGAATATGACTACAAAAGAGTCTAACTTTTTTATTAAAAATGTAAAAAACAAAAAGCCTAAATAATAGTAATAATCCCCTCAGAACAGGGCATTACTGGCCAATAATAACCTGGCTGGGTTTCCTCGGCTTCGCCTTGGGCCTTTAACTCACCCAGCCAGGGCATTATTGGCCAGTAATGCCCTGTTCTGCGGGGATTATTACTAATGAATCTGTAATGATATGGAAGAGAGTGCTCTTTGCATCAACTCTTGGTCTTTGGCTTTAAGAAATGTGTATGAGAAGCTTTGATGCTCAAACAGCCTCATTCATAGTATCTCTGCAACACGTCACTCTGCCTTACCTGTCTTTTTTTAATATAAACGGTTAGGGCCCTTTGAAGAGCAGACGTTATTGCATGTGTTAATGCAAAGCTTTGTCAAAGTTGATGCATCATTAAATGCGAGATTTGACACTGCGCCATTGAAACAATGCGTACAGTCGGGCGTCATTTAACGTGTTTCTTCAGTGTGGCCAATAATGTCCCATACCACCTTAATTGTTTGATTACCAATTAAGTGATGAGACTGTAACGTTTTATGACACTGACCCTCATTCCCACAGTGAAGCTGAATAAAAAGGTAATTTAGTAAGTAGATTAAACTCTTGATTTCCATACTGCTCAGAAAATGTTTTTTTTAACATTGTTATATCATGACTGGTGCAATTCCCCTAGTCAATATTCTGTGAAGCCACTTCCCAGTGCTGGAGAATAGATCAGTACTATTCAAATGAGAAGATCTCAAATCTTCTCCAGCGTGGAGAAGACACAGCATGTAGAAGAAGGGCCCAGAGCAACCCATTCATTCCTTCCTTTTCAATGTGTTGCTCAAGTTAAAATACTCTATCTTTTTTTTTCTTTAACACTTAAAAAAAAAAAAAAAGGTCTATAAACTTTCCCCGATTTGCAAATGAACAGAAATGCCGCAAAATTTTAATAAAGTATCTTGATACATTGATACCGGGAACCTTATTCAATAACGTTCAGTGACGATCATGGCACCTTCATGTCCTTGGCTGTTTTCAGTTGATCCCACTATAGACCCTTTAAATGCCACTTTTGCTCCAACATCTTCTTTCTACAACACACCCATAGTCCTCTGGACTGTTTCTACTAGCTGTATGCTGAGCGCATCCAGTAACTACAGCGCAACGCCATTATAACGCTGTGCTTGGGGTCCCTAGAATCACATTGTGTTATAAGCGGATCGCATTACAAATAATGTACAATTGTATGTGTAGCCATGTGTAAAATTGGTGTACATATCTCTTTCTCATGCTGGCAGTAAACCTGGTAAGTATGGAGGATTGCCAGTAGTCATCATGGAGGTTTGCCCTCACACCCTGGTGAGGTGTCATATGTCCCATAGGAAGTGACAACATGCTGTGTGTCCACGGTTAGTGACATCAGAGATGTGCCTGTTCCTAGGTGATATAAGACACAGCACTGTCTAAAGTTAGTTCAGTTCCTGTTGGTGTTTTGACTCCGTTCAGGAGAGTCATGTGGAGCTCTGCAACAAGGCTGATGCAAGAGCTGTGACTGTGTGCAGCTAGAAGCAAACAGAGAAGCTGGTGAATCTTCCTTAGGGGAGAGGTGGAAGCAACTCCATTAGAAAAGGAAGCACTGAAAGAGGTGGAAGCAACTCCATTTCAAAGTGAAGCACTAATGACTATGAGTGGCTAGGCTGATAGCTGTGAGGGGCAGCTGGCCCACATCACTATGCCAATAAAGATGACCTTGTTCAAGTATACCCTCGTGTGTAAGTGTGGAGTGATTACGCAGGGGGCTGCACCACAGAGGAGTTCCTCACCAGGACCATCCACAAGCGGACGCTGGGATCCTGATGAGGTGGAGGCGCTGCACTGGATCTAGGTAGGACTCAGCACACTACCTCAGCTGCCTGTCTGGGTTGGCAAATCCCCACACACCATCATGCGGGAGACTCAGGAGTCCTGTTGCCAACAGGTGCACCACCAGACATCACACTGTAATGGGGACTGGTTAGACCACAGGGGCCAATATGAGATTGGGTGGGTCAGGCCAGTCCAGAAAACCCGTTACATATGCATTGTACAATAAAGTATTTAAGACACCAATAGTCGTGTTGTAAAGTATTCATAATTACAAAAATTGGGAGCCACGCTTGCATCGCGTTATAAGTGGATTTGCGTTGTAACGGATCACGTTATAACGGGGTTGAGCTGTATTCTTTATGTAAAATACCGTATATAGAAATACTGATGTAGCCCATTTTTGTGGGCAAAGTATAACTCAAAGTATCACAGACTTTCCATAAAAATGGTTGAATAGCATATAAAACCACATGACCATTGACCCTCTATGCCTCTTCTCTCTTACGTTTTACTAAAACAGGAGCGTTACAGTTGAGAGCAATGTACTGCCACCCCCCTCCAGCGAGGAAACAGTTTACATACACTGGGTGCAGTTACCAAAAAGAAAGCCATTTTTATGCGAACATGTCAATGGGAGCTGTGTGTAGGGTCTCCAGACCATGCTCTGCTGTTTGCAAACTGCTTATCACTGGGAAATAACTTGGCCAATCTTTGTAAACTGTTTGCTGTGGGCAAATTAATGATGCGTTTGTTTAGCAAAAAGCTTTACATTCTTCTGCATCCCTACCAGATAAGTACACTTTTCAATCTATTTAGAAATAGTTTATTTGCACAGTAGTTGCCAAGTTTTAAAATTGCATGTGTAATTGGTGCCGGGTATCTGCTGACAGCTGGCAAAACTTTAACAGTCCCTGTGAAGAATGCCCCTAATCCGTGTTGTTGCTTATTTAGGTCGCGTTTGTTATTTAAAAAGATACAGTATGCTGCAGATAGCATATCTGTTATGGCTTGCCCCAAGCAGATCCTTTTGGCAGCAAAACATCTGCAGCTTTTATCTCTGTGTCACGCACACTGTAGGGCTGGTCCTGCACACTGAATAATGGCTGGAGAGGAGTGATCATTCTCAGTAAGGATGCTCCGTACTGGCAGTCAGGTGTGAATTATTCCTGTCTGACCACTGGCTTTTCTTGGACACAACAAAACGAAAGGGGTAAAGACAACAAAGTTGGCAAGGCGCGTTTCCGTATCAATTATTTATATTTCAGAGAGTGAAGTCAGAGGGTCAGACATTTTTACCGGACTAAACAGATGCATTTCTCGTCTGGCTTTGTAAGAATGACCTTGATTTGTGTATTCAGGTATCTCCTCTGTCACAGTTCTGCCACAACGGAATGAACTCAATGCTTAGTGATTTCTTACCCCTACACACTGTGCAAATGGAGAAAAATAAGGCCACGTCTTTATTTATTTATTTAAACAATATTTGAAAATGAAACTGATAGTCCTTGTACATATCTGGAACTGTGTGTCGCAACTAGCATGGTGGGAGACCCTTACCCCACCTCCAGCTGGTCTCACACTGCCGCAGTATGGCAAGAGACCCGTACGCCACCCTCCGCTGGTCTCGCCGCCCTGTTGGGGAAATGCTCCACACCCAGTCCCCCCTTTTGGCTGCCTGAGCCCAGCTGCATATGTTGGAGCCCAGCTTCCTAAGACTTGGGCAGGGGTACAGCCCGGCCGCATAAGTCAGCACCTCCGGCCATGCCCAATTTTTTCCGGGGACTAATACTACGGCACCTCAGGTCTTGGCATTTCCCCGGCACCCTTAAGCTGACTGGGCTGACAGCTCCATCACCCGGAGGACCCATTAAGGCCACTTAGTGGGGATGAAACCCCAACTCAAGCTGTGGCCCTGCGCTCTGATTGCTTATTGCATGTACAGGCAGACTTATGTTTCCAATCGAGATGTCTATGACAATCTATCATGAAAGTAGAGCACCACACTACAGCAGGTATAGCATAAACATGGTGCGTACAAGCAAAGTGAACTAAAATGTAGCCAAAATGTTGTCAGTCCTCCCATTCGTTTAATGCTAAATTGCCTTTATAGGGGTTAAACCTAAGACAGTGCTTGAAGGAACCTGTTCCACCTGCCGCTAGATCAAGAGCATATTTAGGAAAACATTGGGGCGTTTTCCTTAAACTGCAATACAGTCAGCACCAAATATGTTTGAGCGACTATTTCTCAACATAAGGTGAATGTCACGTACGGCTCACCTGTGTGCCTGTATATGGGACAAGGGCTAATACCCACAGATATCCCGCTAATTCCCCTTTCTATACTCACCACAGGAATTATTAAAGGTACTTACAGGGCCTCTGGTATGTTTATTAAGAAAACTATGCCCTCAGAAAAAAATATATTCTACTCTAACAAAATGTGTCTGAAAATGTTAAATGACTTTACAAACCGTGCAACAGCTATTTTAAGTAAATACAGGCCTCCACTTACGGGGGGCAACACAATACTTACGGTCGGTTTAAAAACAACTACAATTAAATACAATTATTTTGCTGCCCAAGAGACCGACAGGAAAAGCCAGAGTTATAATAAGACCTGGTTGCATTAAATGGACCAAGGCTTTACATTCACTTTACAGCCATTTTCCTGAACCATTAGAAAAATGATTCTGAGCATATGGGCGTATGTAACCTTTACAGACAGGATTAAATTGGTGTTAGATGAGGTAGGATAGGCCTGTAATGTGTTTGCTATATTCTGAGCCCAGAGTACAAGCTTAGATTACAGAGAAAGATGACTACAGGCATACCCCGCATTAACGTACGCAATGGGACCGGAGCATGTATGTAAAACGAAAATGTACTTAAAGTGAAGCACTTCCTTTTCCCACTTATCGATGCATGTACTGTACTGCAATCATCATAACTGATGTAAATAACGCATTTGTAACAGGCTCTATAGTCTCCCCGCTTGTGCACAGCTTCAGTACAGGTAGGGAGCCGGTATTGCTGTTCAGGACGTGATGACAGGCGCATGCGTGAGCTGCCGTTTGCCTATTGGGCGATATGTACTTACTCGCGAGTGTACTTAAAGTGAGTGTACTTAAAGTGGGGTATGACTGTACATAGTTATCATAAATGCAGCTAGTTTCATAAAAAAAATGTAAAGAATTCCTGTATGTTACCACTCAACATGTATACTGTTTCCTCCTCGCAACGGTCTTGAGTTGAAAAGTATGAGACATCACATATCTTGTTGATTTCAGATACTCCCTTGGTTGATATCTAATTCCTAATTAAAACTGCAGGATTTTATACATATATAAAATAAGCTTTCCACGCTCGGGCTGTCAGTAATCTTCTTTTGAAGTCAATCTCCCCTTGCCGCTGAGTTTGTGGGAGCACCTCCCCTCAAAGCGCCCCTAAATAGGAACTCCCACAGGAGACCTCAAAAGACAAAAGACTCCACTTCTGAAACATTTTAAGGGAGTTCACAATTGCGATCCGGGTAATATCAGATTTATGGGCATTGATAGTATCCCACTTCATTCTAGACAGGGTAATAGGGATCTTGCTTTATTAAAGAAGGAGCAGTATTGGATCTATACGTTCGATTCTAAGCATACAAAAGGTTTTGAAGCTGCAGTTCAGGCAATATCCTGCATGTGTGTTTTTTTTAATAAATCAGTTCTGTAGTAAGAAAAAATACTTTTAGCATTTTCTGTTTTAAAAAAAACAACTTTGAAAGACCAATTTTCCTGTATTCTATTTTAACAAGCATGCTTGTTCCTATCGCAACGATTTACATTCCCCATATTTAAAGATGTCGCCAAGCTTTGCCGATCAATAGACGGAGAACGAATTGACCGGCAGCTATGCAGTTCTTTAGGTAATTAGAGATTGCCCACATGAAACTATTGAAGTAAAAAAATAAATTAAAAAAAAAAAGACTGAACTGCAGCTTTAATGAGCTAATAGAACTCACACCATTTTTAAGGTAATAACTCTTAAGTAAATAGAATTTTTATATAGTATATGATTTTTTAAAGAATCTGTCTTTCATTCTGTATATGGTTTTTAATTATCTGTTCTGTAACTCTTTTAGACCATGTGTATTTCAAGGTGATTGTATATTGTATACACGTCAGTTAGTATATTAGTGCTATTTAAACCAAACCTGGTTCATGTATTAGATAGCTCCTAGTGAGTAGGCTGTCATTTATGATGCAAGGAGGAGCTAACCATGTGATTGTTGTTACATTCTACTTATACGCGTGGGTGACCTCTGACGTGACCTCCTGACGAAGCACGTTGTGAAACGTGGAGAGTTACGAGAGGTCACTGCACGCTTAATGATTGGCTGAGGCAGAGAACCAGGATGTTTGAGCTTTGCCACAATCTCCGCGGCTGGTGTGATCCGGGTATTTCAGCGCCAGCGAGCGGCTCCAGCTCACGCTTCTGTGGTGAGTTTCAATCTCCCCCATTTCAGCCCGTTGCCCAGCTTTGGTATCCTAATATTACTGGGAGCATCACTGTGTATTGGGTGGTTATTGTGACCAGATGGTCTTTTTACATGTTTAATGTATGTATGTCATTTGTGACTGTATAGTGTGTGTGCACACTTTAGTATTATAGCGGAGTTGGAACCGCTTGTTTTGTGAGTGTTGTCATTTGTGTGGTCAGCAGACCTCTTATCATTAGTACAGTATTTTAATTACTCACATCCCGTTTTGGGAGGATTTTATTTAAAGTTTTATATAAGGCTATACATTCATTCTTTATTGGGTTTATAGTAATCCTCGGTGCGCTTTGTGTGTATTTTCTTTTGCAGGGTTCTTTATTCTAAATCCCCTTAGTTGAGGATGATCTAAGACGCCTTCCCGGGCGTGTTGTCGGCAAACCTTACTTTATGACTTGAAAGAAAAACCCTGTTCCTTGGACGTTTATACTTTGCCTCCATATGTAATATATGTCATAACTGTCTCTATGCTCCTTAGACACACACCAGCTACACTTTTGTTTGTGTGCACTTAATCTACTCCCCAGATATGAAATATGACCCTTTAACTTCTATTTCTGCCAGAGCAACAAATATCAGAGATTATATATAGAAAAAAGAAAAAATCAGAGATCTTTGGGGCAAGGCGAATGGATATTTAAACCCTTTGCCCCACCCCCTTTCGGACGCCCCATTGGCTCCCCTCCCGCGCAGTTGCCACGTGCGCCAACATTCCCATACCCTCGTGGAGAGGGAGATGAGGGAGAGGGATGGGGGGGAGGAAGCCAACGCGTGCACAAATCCCTGAGGAACATCAGCCCTTTTGGAGGGGTGATGTCCCCATTCTGTGGCCTCTGCCTCATCTTTCTGCCTCGCTGACACATTGGGTTAAATGTCTCAGGGTACATTGAGACATAGTGGCCCTGTCCACCTATTCTAAGTACCTAAAATACCATCGCTGCAGGATTTGAAATAAACTAAAATTACAACATATCATTTCATAACCTTTCTGATTTAACAAATAAAGCAAAAACACATTACTATTACATTGTGATGTCAGAAAAGGTCAACTATTCACCATTACTAATCTTTTTATCGTGCACAAGAAAACAGTATAATGGTGGGTGTCTGTGGCAGGACGGCCTGTAGACGAGGTCAGGCAATAGTCCACACGTGTAGTTTCAGGTTAAAACAAATCTTGAGTGGCTTTATTTCTCCACAGCATAACTAAACATGTGGGCACACTGTCCCTTTAAGGCATAAACAAAACATAGCAAAATAAATCCTGCTCCACATTGGGAGAACTTACTAACACTGCAAGCCTATCTACCAGGCTGGCTGGCTAATCCATTATCAAACCATTAACATATCAAACAGTCCGAAAACAATATGAACAGTTCTTACTGTGGTTTAGAGAGATACTTGTGAATCCATCTGCATAGCAGCTTGTCTAGGATAGCTCTGAGACAGCCACCTGATACCAGCAATGACTTCCTTATATCTCATGCTGGTTGTCGGGTGTGTTGGCTCCTTTCTGATTACCCAACCATTCCTTCTGGGTTAACCCTCTGAGTGCTGGATGAAGCACTCAGACGTACAGTATGTCTCCCAGGCATAACTGTTAGTGGTTGACTTCACCCAGTGACAGTGTCGTTGATCCTTGGCTCATTTAGTAGTGTATACAGAGACGTTGCTATTATTCTGACTCTGTTTCAAGTTCCCATCAAGTTCTGTGTGGATGCCCTATGAATAGCTAGATCCAAATGTCTGCTGTTCAATTATTTCCTCTATTTTAGAGGAAAACATGACAAGCTATTGTAGCTGTTGGCATTTTGCACAATGTGTCAGTGTGGGGTTTATTTTCTACTCATGTTTGTTTCCAATCCAAACTTGTATTATTAATTGTCACGAGTGTAAATATTGTAGAAGAGCAGGCTTTTGTCATCCAGCTTAGTAATAAAAGCAATTTGCATAAAAGACAGCATAATGCAAGCAGACCAACTGATGCCATATCATCATTACTTGCTGAATCATTTTGTTAATAGTCCAGGACATTTAAGGCAGATGGCTCAGGATTAAAAGGTGCAATCACATAAATACTGCATTTTCTCAAACGTGTGTTTCATGCTGACTTGGCTTCTTGTTGATATGGTCTAATGATAGTTCATTGGTCTAATGATATTTTGTTTATCCAAGAGGGACCAGTGTCTTTGTCTCAGATACAAGTCTTTGATAGAAAGGAAAATAAATAAATATATACAGTATATATGATTATAAATAAGCAGAATATCCAGAGCCTCAAAAATAAGCCTTATATCTTGGGGTACTGTTCTCAGACCTCAGAGATCAAAGCCCAGGTGGTAGAAACAACTGCCAGCTACTGTACTTCCCAGGTTAAACAAGAAGTGTGTTCTTTACAGCACCTTAACTTAAAGATAAGGGTTAAATACATAGACGATTTATGAATACAAATATTAAAAAGTGCATCTGCTCACACAGCTCCAACTTTTCTTTGCTTGAGTCTACACCAGGGGTGGGGAACGTCAGGCCCGAGGGCCGTATAAGGCCCTCGAAATCATTAGTCTGGTCCTGCTAAGGCAACTGCTATAACCGGGGTCGCGCTAATTTAAAAAAAAATGGCCGCTGCGCGCCTGATCTGGAGGAGGGAGGAGGTGGTGTGAGGCGCCGGCAGCCCTACATGATCCCCAGCAGCCACCGTACTAGACCTCTGAAATCCCCCAGCAGCCACCGTACTTCCACTGCACTCCCCCCGCAGCATTCCCCGCAGCATTCCCCGCACTTCTCCCATGCTTCTCCAGCAGTTCCCCCCGCACTTACCCCAGCATCCGCCTACACGATCCCCCCAGCAGCAGCAACTACCAGAGGTAGGGGGGCGGGGTTCTATGTGTCTACATGCCTGCTTTGTGCCTGCCGTGTGCCTGCCTGTCTGTGTCTGTATGGCCCGTGAACAATGTTATAAATATCCAAATGGCCATTGGCAGAAAAAAGTTCCCCACCCCTGGTCTACACCAAATGTACTGTAGGAAATGGGTTAACCCCTTCAGTGCTGATGCAATTATTCTTTGAGTTACACATCTAAAGCAAGCCAACAAGAGGCTTATGGGAGGGTTTACTAGCTTGCAAGGTGCTGGGCGCTGCCATAGCTATCTTACCCAGGGTATCTTCCATAATCCGTAAGTGTCAGGGTATCCCAGTACCGGGGGATGATAGCCACTCTCTTGCAGGTTCAATTCTCTCGGTAGTCTCTGACACCGATAATAACTATGAACCTCAAATTAATCTGCAAGACTCTGTGGAGCTCTGATCGGCATTGGCTTACATACTTTCCTAGTCTCTACCTGAAACCATGGAAGAACGGGTGCCGACCAATCAGCCAAGAGATTGTCTTCGTTGACCAATCAGAGAGCGAGGGCTTGCCTGAGATGGACTAATCAGGTCCGTGGGAGGTGACAGTGCTTTAGGACAGCCAACAGAGGTGGGCTTCAGGAGAGTGGGAAATTAAAACTGACCAATGTGAATCGAGCCGGCGGGGCTAGGACCCAGGCCTCAGTTCCCAGTTTCAGTCTGATATCTCCCACAGAGATTGACACCTCAGAGTCTGGGACGAACAATGTATCTGCTTTTGAAGAGCATGTTCCCTGACCTGAGCCCATGCCCTACCCCACATCCCAAGTGTTCCCAAGCACTTCACCTCCCACAAATTAGATTATCGCCCAAGCCTCCATTGTGTGCAGGCCGGGCTGAGTAGGTTACCAGCCCACCACACAATGGAGCCTTACAAATATATAACAGTAAAATACACATAGGAAAATATACTGTCTACACAGCAACACACTAGTCAGCTATTATGACTACAATGAGATGGCCATATGAGCCTACAACATTGGCAGCCATCTTGATGGGTAGGGGCAACCAGCGGGCTTAACCTTAAATATGCCTGCCAAGCTACCCTTACCGTCACATATATGTCTAATTAATTATACTTGCATTTGGATCTCATTGTCTCCTTTAGCACAACAAACATCACAGGGTGTGTGTATATATATATATATACACATACCCTGTGGTGTTTGTTGTGCTAAAGGAGACAATGAGATCCAAATGCAAGTATATATATATTATACAGTAAATATAATATAAAGTATCTCTATACTTTTAGGCAGCTGAGAACATAAGACGAAAAAAATCACAAATATTTTTGCAACGTATTCTGCAAACATTTAAACAATGATTGTTTAACATAAAAGAATTAAAAAAAAATAATAATAAATGAGAGTGCATGTTACCCCCTTTAAACAATGTATTGAAGACCCTACTAGCAGCAACGTTTTACAAAAATTCATGAATGGCAAAAATAGTGTCAAAATTTGCTTTATAGTATATCCTTCAAGCATGAAAGGGGTTAATAGGTGTCGCAGATGAACGGATATTGCACCGTGTCTCTTTCCCATCTTTCATTACAAAGGAATTTATTTGACAGTTTGGAGCAGCAGATCTGTGTTGTCTGACACCTCAGAGGAAGATACAATGACAGTATTGTTTTTTAATCAGCACACGCAGTATGAATTCAGGTCGTTCTCATTTGTAAATTGTGCTCCAGAAAACCATATCGCCAGTCAACACAAGGAAATACTTTCAGCTGGCAACACGCGAAGCTTGTACTGTCAAATCTATGGAGCATCTATTCAGACTTACAAATTGAGCGGAAAAACATTTTTCAGATTAAAGGAACACAGGTACAAATTCTGTTACTGGCAGAGGATAATACAGAATAATACGGTACCTATAGCAGCTCAGAGTTTTCCATCTGATCATGATCACAGGCAGGGCTCTAAGCTAGTACCCATATCGGGTGATAAACTGTGCCACACTCCACTATGCCAGCTGGGATAAATTGCCATGCCCTTTATAGCCCAGGACATGGATGACGTCACAGACAAAGGTGCTTGCTGTCTGCACAATTTGTTATTGTACTATTTCAGACTGGGTCATGGAATGGAACATGATATTGTTCTCTTCTCTTCCTATTATTTTCTACTAATAACTCACAGTTTGGGTCGGGTTATACAATGTCACAATCTGGAGCTCTAGGAGCTCTTTATTAGGACAGGGGCCCAAGTAAGAGCTTAAATGTAACCACAAAAATTGCGGTGGCATTAAAATGTTAGCATTGTGCCATCGCTTTTTCTGGAATTATTAGAATTAAGCACTAACGAGTCGTTAGGATCTGGACTTAAAATATGATAATGGGGTCTTCCATCAGCGCTATTAGTTATGCATAATTTTAACATCTTTTGCAATCATAAGTCTGTACGTATAATAATTTTATCTGCGCAACGTTTGCGAGGCCGAGCCCAGCCGCAGGAAGTACAGCCGGTAGTTTGATCACTGTAGGGATAGCTGTTCTAATGGGCAGTGTAGGTTCTAGATCAGCCGGAATAAGCTTTATACTTTCCATGATGATGTGAGGTGTAAGGCGGTACCTCTGGAGAACCTTATCACCAGACATGCCAAATACCTTAACTCAAGACTTATAAATGCTTTCCCTTTTTCTCCAGTCTTGGTCTATTAGCAATAATATCAAGCATTGCCAGGGAGCGTCTGTGCATCAATAGAGCAGCAATTACAGCCACGGCTCGAAAACATGTATGTTGCAAATGCTGGGTTCTTATAGTGTAGTCTGATTAGTCCAAGGTCCCTATAGGCACATCATTTAGAAAGGGTCTCAGATTAATAGCTGTGGCATTAAAATGTTAGCACTGCGTCACCACTATTTCTGGAATTAGGAGTCGATTTTGAGTTATGTGCTTCATAGTCATTAACTGCTGGTCCTAAAATATAATAATGAGGTCTTATATCAGCTCCACTGGCTAGGCATCATTTTAACATCTTTCACAATAATATATCTGTGCACCTGGTCACTATATATGCATCATTTAGAAGAAAAGAAAATAAGAAAATATGTTAATCCAACTCTAAATTAGAAGCAATAACAAGACAGGTGCTATTTAACGCGTGTATGCCCATGTTGAGCTCATTTAAATATTGTAAGAATAACCCTAACCTTTTGCTTTCCCCGCGGAGTCGCTAAATTACTGACCCTCACCGAAACTGTCTTCTGCTTCAAAGTACCAGCGACTTAATACGGAGGACACTGAATGACATTGAAATGCTGAGATTTTGCTAAATACTAAGCCAGTGTTCCCCAGTAATCCTACGAATTAGCTGCTGTGAGATATTGAGACAGGTAATGATTCACATGTACACTGAAACTGTGGCCAATAACATATATTAAACCTTTAATTTAGGGGTCTCAAACTCCGTCCTCAAGGGCTACCAACAGGCCAGGTTTTATGGATATCCTTCCCTCAGTGAAGACTGAGCCACTGATTGAGCCTCCTTTGCTGAAGAGCCACCTGTGCCATCTTCGATTGAGCCACTGATTGAGCCACCTGTGCTGAAGCAGGGATATCCATAAACGCTGTCTTGTTAGTGGCCCTTGAGGACTGAGTTTGAGACCCCTACTTTAAATGTTAATGCACATGAGCTTTATAGAGCCCCAGTTCCACTTACTGTACCAGCATTTAAAACCCTAAATCTAGGTACATTTTATCTACCAGTATTAATGGCTGCTCCTCAGATTTAGGCACTAGAGATTAACTATCAAAAACACAATAACATATATTGCAGAATATACAGTATCTGCCCATTAGATTCATGCCAAATCGGGGAAGCATCACAGCAAAACGTTCACAGCTGTAGTGATCCAGTGATCAGGGGAAACGGGTTTTAGACAATCACAATTTAAGAAGACCCAAACCAAAGTGATAGCGTGCGGATACGGCTTTAGGATGTGATTAAACATATTGAGGAGAGAGGTACACAGTCTGTAAACCTCTTCTGCTGCAAAATCGATGTTCAATTTCCACCTCAGTCTATTTAATTAGATCACAGGTTACAATTGATGCAATACTTCCTAGGAGCACGGCAACTACTAGAACTCTACTTTTATGCAGAGGCGAGACATTTATTTGTTGGTGCCTATTAATAAGGAAGCACAAAACTTTACTCGCCAATGGGAATTATTGGAGAAATTCATGGTATGCTAATTGTATCACTGCAGAATAGACATCACTCATGGCAGTCTACTAGAGTAGGGGTGGCCAACTCCAGTCTTCAATGGCCACCAACAGGTCAGGTTTTAAGGATATTTCTGCTTCAGCACAGGTGGCTCAATCAGTGGCTGAGTTAAAGACTGTGCCACTGATTGAGCCTCCTATGCTGAAGAGCCACCTGTGTCAACTTCAACTGAGCCACTTGTGCTGAAGCAGGGGCAGCCCTAATACCTGGCCTGTTGGTGAAACCTTGAAGACTGGACTTCACCACCCCTGCACTAGAGTTTCCCATAAACATTTGCATGAAAAGAGAATTGTGTGTGACACAGGAAAATACTTAGTAGTGTTTTCCTAAGTATTCCCAACCTTTCTTTGTATCAGTGAAGTGTATCTGTAATAGAGGCACTAATAAGAAAAGGTGGATGATATGAAGCCCTTCTAGATATACAAAGTTAATTGTTTTGTGTCGCACATTGTACAACTTCATAGCTGGTTCAAATCAGATCTACAGATGTCGCGCTGCTATTGTCCCCTGCTACACAATATTTTGGACTCATAACACACACCAAAAGTCACAGGGGAAATTGCGTTTTCCGTGAGCTTCTAACGCGGGGGTGACCAACTCCTGTCCTCAAGGGCCACCAGCAGGTCGGGTTTTCAGGATATCCCTGCTTCATCACACGTGGCGCAATCAGTGGCTCAGATTGAGCCACCTGTGCTGAAGCAGGGATATCCTGAAAACCTGACCTGTTGGTGGCCATTGAGAACTACCGTTGGCCACCCTTGGCCTAACGCATGAACGGTACACTCACAGCTGGCAACATCTGTATTACTTTAACATTTACACAGCAACGCTTTCCTGCTTATGCTGCATGGAAGTACTGTACGTCATGGAAATCTACAGCAGATGCATTCAAAAATGAAGGAAAGCACAGTATCCTACCCAAATGCTGGTGTCGTGTCGATACTGCCTCCAGTTGCGTCCCGTATCGCTGAACATTATGCTGTAACTTGTTACCCAGTCTGCACCTCCATATCGGCCTTGTGTTGCAATCCCTGTGATATCCACTCTTTCTCCCAGATCAATCTGTAACCATTGCTGTGTGTTAGATTCCAGCGGAGACCAACCTCCCGCTCCTAGAAGGACAACACACAAAGATACTGTGCTGTAAAACTTGAACACTGGGAGGAAACGGTCACAATTGTACTGTCATTGTCATTTTAAACATGTCCATGGGGAACATATTTATCTCCAAGAGAACGTACAGTATGTATCTTTAAGGATGTTAAGGAAAAATACAAGATCATATACTCTTATTTCTACAGATTTGCAAATATCTTCAAATGTGCTTTGCAATATTTTTTTTGCAAATTTCTGTTAAATTTCATGTTGCCCAAAATGTTTCTCTAATCTGAAATTCCTACAACCACAATTAAGTGCAACATTTGCAGCAGATTACCGCAACAAGAATGTAGCGAAAATGGTAGCCGGTCGCAGCCTAAACAGTGACCTGACACATTGACTTTTAACGCTTGGCAAACTTTACCATTTTTACAAAAATGACTGTACATTTTTTTCAGTGAATTTTACCTGGTTTGTGAACGTTAGTGAAATTTGTGCACATCTCTACTGATTTCGCCTAAAGAACTTACTTAGTTTCACTAAACAAACTAACATAAACCCATTATAGATATGCTAAGGTCCTCAAATTTGCGTCGCACTTTTTGTCTTTTCTCTTAATTTCTGTAAAATCTTCGCTAATCTTCAGTACGCTGACATTCTGTAAGATACAGCGAATTTCACACACTTTGCCAGAATGTTACCAAAATGGCAGTATATAAGGTCGCGTGACCTGAAGTTAGGGTCATGGGACTTGAGATTCTTGCACATTGAATTAACACTTGGCAAAAGTGTCAAATGTTGATGATTTCCGACCTTCTGCAGATTTCACATAACTATTTGTATACCTGTAAGTTCTAGGCATATTCCAGCTACTGTATATGATCTACTTTAAAGTACAGATCAAAGTCACTTACTCAGCAGGATAGATTGTTTGAAAACGCAATTAATTTTATTTGCTCTGTTTCATACCACAGGAGCCAATGCTGACCTGACAATACTGGATATTTGAAAAGCTAATGAAGCTTATTCTTTTTTTTTAACTTAAGCTTCTGATATATATATATATTTAATTGCATTTCATATCTGCTAGCTTTCCTGAGGGTGTTGATGTTTCTTTGGACTTTTGTATCAGAAATACTGTAAATAACATTAACCTGCCCACTGCTCAATCATACACAAGAATGCTAAATATATCAGTGGTGGGAGGAGAAACACAGAGTATCCAAATGACAAGTGATATTATGAATACGTATATTAAAGCTGCAGACCACGCAATATTCTACGTGTGTTTTTTAAAATAAATCAGTTCTGTACTATGAGAAAATACTTGTAGCATTTTTTTTATTTTAAAAACAACTCTAAATGAAATGTTTTATATATTATAAAATAACGAGCATTTTTTGTTTTCATAGCAATCATTTACAAAGTCACATCCCCTTCCACTTCTGAAACAGGCTCTGGCACACCCATTTTTGAGCCCACCTCTCCCTAGCAGTGCACCAATTATATCTAGTGACTGCCTGGTCACATGATTTCCCCACAGAACTTTCCATCTTTGGTCCTCTTCTGCTGCACTGAAAGCCATTTAGTGAACCCCCCGAATCTTCGCCGATCGATCACAGGAGAATGGATCGATCAGCAACTTAGCTAATTACTTATCATTGTGTGGATTATATTCATGCGCATATTAAAGGGGGGAAAGATTAAAACGGCAGCTTTAAGTGTCTGCTTTAGAATTTAAAAAAAATATTATTAAATGTACAAAAAATATTTTTGTCATGATGTGTTCCCCAATAATGCGTAAAACGAAGGGCTAGCGCATGTCAATTTGATATATTTTAAACAAGAAAGTGAGAAATTAAGTTATGTAAATATTGTGATGAAAATATGACTTAAGGTCGTGCAAGGTCATTTTTTGGACGAGTGTTGTAATAAAACACTGTGTGCACTAATGATGCTATTTTATCTACATTATATGTAACTCTCAGGTTACATAGTTACATAGTAGATGAGGTTGAAAAAAGACACGTCCCTCAAGTTTAACCTATGCTACATTTAGACAACAGATACTTTATTCTATATCTATAACTTATTGATCCAGAGGAAGGCAAACAAAAAACTGCTAAACTGTGATATACTGGTACAGAATGCCCTGCTTGATAGTACAAAACATAAGGGATAGAGTACAGTATGTTCTCCGTGGAAGTAATGGAATCAGATTGCCAATAACTGGTAGTATCCTTAGCCTGTTATTCAGATGTGACAAACTGTCATTGAAATTCCTAAATCCAGCAAAATTTGCCTTTTTTTCTGGGAATGTTTTTCAAAGTTTGCTGGCGCACATAACATAATTTGCAGGTACAGTAATATGACCCTAAATTAAGGTCACGTGGCACTGTATATACTGCCATTTTTGCTACATTGTGGCCACAATTGGCAAAGATTAAGCACTGTCATTTTCGTTAGAATTGAGCAAAAACACATCATTTGAAAGAAAATCATGTATGATGTACACGGTACAATGCACAATTAAAGACATGCACACATCTATAGCCTATTACAAATCTGCAGCGATTACAAGCTTTCTCTCTGATAACATCATCTCCAGAAAAAACATGCCCACTTACTGTCCATGTTTCATTAGCACTCATCTATCTGGAGTAGCTGATATGAGTGTTATTATAATTATTATTATTATTATTATTATTATTATTATTATACCTGCCGTTTTCTCAGATTGAGTATATTTTTGCTTTTAATTTACAATGTATGTGGAGATCTGTGGGGATCTGAATTCAGCGAATAGTTACCTCTGTTTCCCTTATACGTTTAGGGAAAAATATGTGATTATTTAGAATGTGGATGAGACGTGTGACCCTGATTAATTAGATAATATTGCTGCTTCAGGTGCCCTGACAAGTTATCATCTCACTATATACTGTATAACCTTGAAGTCACAGTGTAGCCAATAGTTTCTATTTCAGCCAGGTGACTTTCAAAGTCCCACTTTAATTATATACCTCATATACTTCCCTACAAGTTTTCAAATAAAAAGACCCAGCTTTCTTGTATTAATTCTTACACAGGGAGATGATTCTAGTTAGATGATTCTTGCCTGATGAATTATTCATCAGAACTCCATAGGATGGTGTGACAGATACTTCAAACGGTGATCTTACCATCTCGTCTGTTGAGCTTTGCATAGCTGTGGCTATGAGAGCTGAATAGTTCTGAAGAGCTGTCAAACGCAGTCTGTGGCAGCCGGATCACCATTGGATCATCACAATTATCTGTAGAAGATTGGAAGGACAAGGAGATTGTCACAAAAAAAACGTGTCAACTCTGCACACAATGTGTTGCAGGCAGCTTTGGCAGTGAAGAAGTTAATGCTTTAGGTCAGGAGTGGCCAACTCCAGTCCTCAAGGGCCACCAACAGGTCAGAGGTGAATGCTATCCTGGCTTCAGCACAGGTGGCTCAATCAGTGGCTCAGTCGAAGACCTGAGCAGGGATAGCATTAAAACCTGACCTGTTGGTGGCCCTGAGGACTGGAGTAGGCCGCTCCTGCAGTGTAACACAGTGTAACATTCAGTGTAACACATATCACCCATACATGCCATTTTCATTGAGATTGCAAGTTTTATTCTGCAGTCCTTACTTATTTCCCTGAATAATTGTGTTACTTTCTTTTCGTTTCAGATCTCGTGCTAACTCCTGTATCGTCCGCAGCTCTCCTTTACATTGGAGCCAGTTGGGAATATGAACAGCTCTGTTAGACTTTCACAGCTTTATAGGGTTTATTGGGAACACTCCTGCAAAAGAAGCAGCGCAAACTTCCAGTCGCATCACTAGCCCTGAAGAAGTGTCACAGCTGGACGCAAGGTGCTCATTCCAGATTTGGCTTGAAGCTACTAAACACATCTAAATGATTAATTCAAATATTTGATGGTAAAGCAGAGTGATACTTGAGTGAGTGCTTCCAGTTTATGGCTATTCCCATAAACCTGTAAAAATGGATTGCACTGTAGATAGCCACACTACAGATAGTAAGAAGCACTTTCATTCTTAAGATATACATTCAACAAGAACCTGATTAGTATTCATTAGATGCGGCAAAGAAACGTATTAAACGTAACTGCACACGCTGCATGTTTTTTAAGAAAGACAATCAATCCCCAGTACAACCAATTCTGTTCTTGATCATGTTCAGAAAGCTTGAGAACTTTACCTAGGGAGGGCAGTAACCTCTCTCTATCTGTCATGCAAATGATTCTTGCACCACTTTCTGCTCTGATTATAAGCTTCAAGACGTTGTTATTTCAATCTTCTGCATTTCTCAGATGTATCAATGTTAGATAACTAGGTGACACAAGGTAGTGATTTTCCCTGTACACCACATACTAAGTATTGAAGTAATAAAATGATCTAAACCCTCAAGACTCAAGTTGCTGTGGGAAGGTGAAGCAGATGCAACGAGTAAGCAATCATAATATTCACTCTGAATGAAATGTTATAGTTCAATTCCACTAATTACTTTTAACCTGAGGGGACAAATGGAAGATACATACGGTATGAATGTAAACGTACAGATACTGTCCTTTTAACCATACTGGAGCCTGTGACTTTGTAATGGTGCTATGGAATTAAATATATTGATAAGAATTCATCTGACAGATGTGGTGCTCTGTATGGTATAGTGCAGTGTTTATCAAAAGAGGTATATAGGAATCATTGGGTTCCCCGGGCGTCCCTAAAGAGTTCACTGCAATTTTCAGGTCATTTGAAAATTGTACCAAATACACATGCATTTACAATGCATCTGATTTCAGACGCGCTATTAGAGACGGTTGGGGTTCCTTACATTGCATCTGATCTCAGACGCGCTATTAGAGAGGGTTGGGGTTCCTTACATTGCATCTGATCTCAGACGCGCTATTAGAGAGTGTCGGGTTTCCTTACAATGCATCTGGTCTCAGAGGCGCTATTAGAGAGTGAAATAGAAATAAATAAAGTGCAAACCCATAAACCAAAGTGTAAATCAAGTGCTAGTAATAAGTGAATAAATGTAAAAATATGAATAATCCCACAATTTGTGGTAAGGTGAATTACAAATGGTGGACACACCAGGTGCTGCCAGATACCTGCGGTTATTCACGCCGCATAGAACAAGATGCAAAAATATGATATCTACAGAAGAGTAATACATATATTGTATCCATTGTTTTTCAGACTGAAAGATATTGTTTTGCTGAGCACAAGGGATTAAAAAACAACAACAACCAGAGATAAATTTACAGGCACAATGATTTACTACAATTTCGTTAAAAGCCTAAACTCAAGCTGCATTTCTCTATCAAAAATGCTCTTTGCTACCAGTTTTTGTCCTAATCATTACACCACTGACAAGCGGTCTGAGAGTTATCTCTTATACAGTATAAAGTCATCTCTTATATAAAGTCATCTCTTATATAAAGTCATCATTCTCAATATTCTAAGAAAAGTTCACAACTTTGGAATTACTGAAATATTTCCCCTTGATTTAGATGAATAGGATTCCATAACCAGACCTTCTGAAAGGAGCATTTCTCTTTCATGGAAACTTACACTTTTCATCATTTGAATTTTGGACAGAAATATGGAAAACTAGTAAGCATATTTTAAGCAATGAACCCAACATTAAATAATTTTAGATAAGTTGTTACATGATAAAAATACTTCTTCTATATCAGCTGAAGTGGTTCAAATTTCCCTTCGACTGATGTAGAATAAACCTCTATATGTTCTATCTTTATTGTACAGTAATAATAATAATTGTTTGTTCCTGTATAGCGCTGCTAGTTTTACGTAGCGCTTTACAGAGACATTTTGCAGGCACAGGTCCCTGCCCAGTAGGGTTTCCAATCTATGTTTTTGGTGTCTGAGGCACAAGGAGATAAAGTGACTTGCCCAAGCTCACAAGGAGCCGACACCGGGAATTGAACCACGTGTCTTTACTCACTGAGCCGCTCCTTTCCTTTGTAAATCCTACTATGGTTACTAAGTGGAATTAAAGCCATAAAATAATGAAATGATGAAAACATAAACTAATATTATATTATTTCCAATCAGAGTGGGACCAATGATACTTTTTTGATCTTTCAATGTTAATTATTTCTCGGAATACAAGTATGTATTGTAATGGCTGTTCCACACAATGCATATTTCTCTGGCATCCTCTCTGTGTATTATGATTTGTAGACATATGGTAACATTTTCCATTACAAGCAAATGTGATTATCTAATGGTTGTCCTAAATTGGTGACTATAGACCACAACAGTCATAATACATTATTTGTAGAATCATTATCTCCTACAGAGCATCCTGTCTGTGTGCTAGAAAAGTTTTTCAAGACGCCCAAAGGTGTCCGAAGTCAGGAAGACATAAAAGCTAACACTAATTTGGATTCTCTGAAGCAAATAGCTTTGGCAGTATATCCAATGCACCCATTATGCTATTGAATCCCATCAACACCTACTCATTTTAACTTTGTATAAGGGTGAGATGCATGCAAATCTTGTATGCGTTATTAGCTCATAGGTTTTATTGCAGTTGGCTTCTTTTGCTTGTAATTGTGTAGAACACACATATGACAAACTCCTTTCTAATTGTACTACTCTTTATCTTTACAGTATCTTCTTTTGTAGGTATTGCTATTATTAATGTGCTCTATTTCCCAGAGTACTCATAAATTCAGAAGCGCCAAAATGTTCACAGTTGGCAAAAAACATTTTTTTGTATTATATATATATATATATACACACAGCAGGGCCCCGCTTCTTGGCGCCCCGCTGATACGGCGGCACCGAGAAGGGGGCCGCCATCTTGGATCCTCAGTCGCGCATGCGCAGAACGGGCGGGTGCGCCCGGCGCATGCACAGACCATAGTTTGCGCGCGCATACTGTAGTTTGCGCGCGCAGAGCATAGGTCGCGCATGTGCAGAACGGCAAAAATGCTGATTTGCGCATGCAAAATCACTGAAAATTGCCGGATCCGCTTTCCGGCGATTTTCACTATACGGCGGGCCCCTGAAACGGAACCCGCCGTATACCCAGGGCCCTCCTGTATATATATATATATATACACACACACACACATACATACACCAAAAAGGTATACAGAGGGTAGCTGAAATTTTGAGTTGATAAAAGTCGCTTTTTGCATACCTTTTTGGCATATATTATCCAAGAGATTTAATACATCGTAACAGTCTTATGGTGAGATGTGAATGGTGTCGCTCATGAGATGCAATACAAATGTAGAGATGCATGTAATTCCTCTTAATGTATGGACGAATTATAGTTCTGACCAATAGGCAAACTGGATTGAGTATTTAAGAGCTAGGATCAGGTCGAGTACTGATAACCCCTGAAGAAGCCGGCTGCTGAAACGCGTAAGGTGAAGGAGCGTTTCCCAGCAGACGGAGCGAATGAGAAACCCCCATCCGGGACTCTGATAGTCATCCAGGGACTGATGACAACGCGAGGGTGGAGCCAACTAGAAACGCGAGGAGTGTGGTGTCTAGGGAGATACACAGCGTTACTGCCTGTTTCTCAGAATGCGAAAATGTGAAACTGATGCAAGTGCATGACTTTTTTATGTGTAAATAAATGTGAAGATCTGCACTATATCTACGTTTATGTTTCTCTGAGATGCGTATCAAGCAACACCAGAGGAGGACAGAGACTACAAACGCACAAACGTACCATTTCCTGTCCTGAAGTCTCAGTTCCAGATTATACCATCCTATATGGAGACACACTATGTTTAGTGAAAACAGAATGTGAGTTGAATACCTAACAACAGAGAGAGTGAGTAATTGCCAGAATGTACTACTCAATGTTCCTTTTCTTGTCTTCTTTTTCTTACTGGTTCCCATTTTTGCGCCTAGGTAAATATACTGTGTGTGTATATACAGTATATATATATATATATATATATATATATATATATATATATATATATATATATATATTTGTAAGTACATTACTAAGCACTAAGCATCCACCATGTTCTTAGTACAGACATACTACTCTATGTTGTTCCACACTCCACCTTCTTCTATTTGTTTGCGTCTAGGTCATTCTACATCATATATATATATATATCGACGCAAAAAAATAGAAGAAGGTGGAGTGTGGAACAACATAGAGTAGTATGTCTGTACTAAGAACATGGTGGATGCTTAGTAATGTACTTACAAATATATATATATATATACTGTATAACACATATATATTATTTCATCTCAGCAGATGCATCACAGTCCCTCCTTTTTACTATCTGTTAGTTCAGGTTGAACAGAGCATATTGTGGGATAAAATATGGTTCTTTTTAAACCCACAAATGCCCCCAACACTCCCATTGTTATTACAGTAGCTTCTCTGGTTTTGTGCACCATTGTCACTGATGTACAGTGCACCAAATAAAATACTTTTCCCTGTATGCTTCAGTGCTTTGGCTTTAACATGAAAATCTAGAAATTGACGGCAGATAAGACCCACTTGACTTGAGCCACTCTGCCCATTCACACTTCTGGGATTATTCTCTGACTTGTACAGTAATGATTTGCAATCCCCTATAGCAGTAAGTAGTGGAGCATGTACAGTATTACCCAGGTTATCACCTTGACTGATGCTTTGGGTGGTTACAGTTTTACTAGTATATTTTAAAGAAGAATACCAGATGTTTGAGTGTAATTTAGTGGTAATTAAGAATGAGAAACCCCAAACAAGGTGCAGGCAAATTAATAAAAGATATGACTAGCAATGACTGAGATTATTATTTGGCAGCATCAACAATGTGCGTTTACTTAACCCCTTCATCACTGGTCTAGAACATTTTGCCATGGTCAAATCTCCTCCGGTGTTTTGCCGCCACTACCCTTGCCGTTGGGACATCTCGCCGCAGGGACATCTCTCTGACAGCTGCTTCACCGCCAAGGCAAGCACCGAACCCTGTCCCTTACCCTAAAAACCCTCATCTTAACCCCTAATACTAACGCCACCCCTTATCCAAAAACCTAACCACTTACCGTAAAACCTTTTACATTAAGCCCCTTAGAAACCTTAATCTCCTACCATAACCCCCTACCCTAAAACCCCTTAACTTAATCCCCTAAAAACCTTAAACCCTTACACCTAACCCCTTACCCTTAACCCCCTACCTTAAAACCCCTACCCTTAACCCCCTATCCTAATCGCTAAAACCCCTTAAATTAACTTATCTTATTGGCAGAGCGGCAGAGTGGTGGCAGCGTAAGGTTTTGTCCATAATAGCACGCGCTAGCTCCCGCGCTCCTCCCCGGCGTTATATTGTTTGTACTGTGAAGCACGGCTCTCCCTGTAGCGCATTTGCATGCGCTAGAGCGCACACTAGGCACTACTACACTGCTGTCCTAGTGTTTGTTTCGGTGTGAGCTACGTAGCTTGCACAATGGACAAAGCCTAAGATCCATCTGCAGCCATCTCTTCCCTGTCTCACCTTTCATAGCTTCTTGTAGCCTTCAGTATATTGTATTGTATGTCTTTATTTATATAGCGCCATAAATATACATAGCGCTTCACAGTAGTAATACATGTTGTAATCATATAAATAACAAATAATATAAATAACAGGTCATGGGAATAAGTGCTTCAGACATAAGAGTAACATTAAGGAAGAGGAGTCCCTGCTCCGAGGAGCTTACAATCTAATTGGTAGGTAGGAGAACATATAGAGACAGTAGGAGGGAATTCTAGTAAGTGTGTCTGCAGGGGGCCAAGCTTTATGTATCATGAGTCCAGGATTATCCACAGTGCTATTCATATGCTTCTTGAAGCAAATGTGTCTTAAGGTGGGTCTTAAAGGTCAATAGAGAGGGTGCTAGTCGGGTATTGAGGGGAAGGGCATTCCAGAGGTGCAGGGCAGTCAGTGAGAAAGGTTTAAGGCGGGAGAGGGCTTTAGATACAAAGGGGGTAGAAAGAAGACATCCTTGAAAAGACCGCAAGAGTCGGGATGGTGCATAGCGAGAAATTAGGGCTGAGATGTAAGGAGGGGCAGAGGAGTATAAAGCTTTAAAAGTGAGGAGGAGAATTGAGTGTGAGATGCGGGATTTGATCGGAAACCAGGAGAGGGATTTCAGGAGGGGAGACGCGGAGACAGATTTAGGAAAGAGTAGCGTGACTCTGGCAGCAGCGTTTAGTATAGATTGTAGGAGACAGGTGAGAGGCAGGGAGGCAGGACAGCAGGAGGTTGCAGTAATCGAGACAGGAGAGAATGAGGGCCTGAGTCAGAGTTTTTGCAGACGCGTAACAGAGGAAAGGGCGTATCTTTGTGATATTGCGGAGGAAAAAGCGACAAGTTTTAGAAACATTTTGAATGTGAGAGGAGAATGTGAGAGAGGAATCGAGTGTGACCCCTAGGCAGCGTGCTTGGGCTACTGGGTGAATTATCGTATTTCCAACAGTAAAGTGGAAGGAGGTAGTAGGGCCAGGTTTGGGAGGAAGTATAAGGAACTCTATTTTTGCCATGTTAAGTTTCAGTCGGCGGATGGCCATACAGGATGATATTCCAGAGAGTTTTCAGAAATTTTGGTCTGCATAGCAGGTGTAAGGTCAGGGGTTGAAAGGTAAGCTTGTGTGTCATCAGCATAGAGGTGATATTTAAACCCAAAATATGTGATTAGGTCACCTAGAGAGTGTGTGTAAAGAGAGAAGAGAAGGGGTCCCAGGACAGAGCCCTGGGGTACCCCCACAGAGAGATCGATAGACGAGGAGGTGTTAGCAAAAGAGACACTGAAAGTACGATGGGAGAGGTAAGAGGAGATCCAGCATAGAGCTTTGTTCCGAATACCAAGAGTATGGAGAATGTGGAGGAGAAGAGGGTGGTCCACGGTGTCAAATGCTGCAGAGAGGTTGAGTAATATGAGCAGAGTGTAATTACTTCTGTCTTTGGCAGCATGGAGGTCGTCGGTTATTTTAGTGAGGGCTGTTTCAGTAGAGTGAGCAGTGCGGAAGCCAGATTGTAGAGGGTCTAGAATAGAATAAGTGTTGAGAAAGTGTTGCAATCGAGAGAATACAAGACGTTCAAGTAGTTTGGAGGCAAAAGGCAGGAGAGAGACAGGTCGATTGTTAGAAGGACAGGTAGGTTCAAGATTGCTGTTTTTGAGCAATGGTATCACGGTTGTATGTTTGAAGGAGGATGGAAAAGTACCAGAGTAGAGGGAAGAGTTAAAGATCTGTGTGAGCATAGGGATTATAGAAGGAGCAAAAGGTTTTAGGCGATGGGAAGGAATGGGATCAAGAGGGCCGTATATACAGCAATATTATGTTCTAAAGATGAAGACTTTCCTTGTCTTATTCAGAACATCATTTTAAATGGAGGAGTGCATTTAGCAAACTTCAAACCAGCAGAAAGACAGACACTTATCATTCACAGGTTCGCCTGCCGTCAGCATGATGAGACAGAGCTATTCTCCTGTTTTTAGTTACACTCGGTGAATCTAAGTACTCGCAAAGGATTGATCTTCACGTGCAGGTTTGAGCGAGTTTTATTTTTTTCTTCTTCAATAGTCCTTGATTGAGCACTTACAGTATCTCTCCTCTTCAAGTGGCATTTTTAATGTGATGGTATTTTTTAGAAATAAAAGGGCCATTTGGGGATGTGATTTGAAGACACCTGGGGCAGCTTGTAAAGCTTCTGTCACAAGCCTCAATGTTTATTACTGAAGCAGTTAATTCCTACCGTAAAATTGCTTCTAACCCTATATGAGACCACCTACAACCCTGCCTGTTTGCTTCATGGTTTAATAAGCAATTATACTTCACTTATACTTTGCCAGTGTTTAGATCCAGTTGTACATTTTCAATGGTTACAGTATATTATCATATCCTACAAGGGACTTGTATTAAAGCAGCAGTCCAACCTGACATTTTTTTCCCCCTTTTATATGCGCATCAATACAATCCACACAATGATAAGTAATTAGCTAAGTTGCCCAACGATCCGTTCTCCTGTGATCGATCGCCGAAGATTCGGCACAGGGGATCACTAAATGGCTGCAGGGACTTAGTATCTGTGACTGTAAATGGTTGCTATAGAAACAAAAATAGTTTGTTACATAATAATACATTAAAAATATCATTCAAAGTTGTTTAAAAATATGCTACAAGTTTATTCTCATAGTACAGAACTGATTTATGAAAAAAATACACAAATGTAGGATATTTCTTGGTCTGCAGATTTAAGATTAAACTCCTTTGAAGAAGTTAGAGAGATGGGGGGCTATTGAGAATCTTCGTCTAACACTCATTTGCTTATTAATCCGTTTTTTTTTTTTTGCATTAATATTCAATATTATAGCATTTAGGGCTAATTGTTCTCTCCCCTAAACTCTACCAGTTCCCTTCTTTACTGCATGGATTTATGTTAATTATTTATCTGTCCTGTAGAATCCCAGAGTTTTCCTGCAATTGCATCCAGAACTGATAGCTGTAGAAATGTACAAATCTAAAAACCACAATATTTGCTGGAAGGATTGATGGATTATACTAATTTAAGTGATGGATTATCCTGATTTAAGATGTTGAACATCTCATTAATTGCTGAAATACTAGAACTGACACCGCTCTGCATATATTGAATACTAAAAGATAGTTTTTCGATTGTTCAACAAGATTAGCGTCTCCAGGGGGTAAGCAACGCTGTGAATTTTTAGCACTGCTTACTATTTGCAAAACATGTTTCCCTTGTATTGTGGTTCATTTTTACACCTTTAAATTACAAACATGGACATGAAGACAAATAGTGACAGGTATCACTAATATTAAGGTGCATACAATATGTATCAAGACAAAAGTGGGGCAATTTGGGGGCAAAAAATAGGCACCCCATGTATAAAAGCAAAAAATCCCATTGAAATCAATAGGATTTTTTTATTTGATACACATGGTGCACATGGTATGCCTCAGAATTGCCCCCCTTTTGCCTAAATACATATGCACCTAAAAGTTTGAAATAGATACTTTTACGAAAGTACTGGACAGTTATCCATTGTGAGCCCCATAGGGAAAAATATAAGCCCATTTGCAGGAATTTCCCAGAATCCCTTGCTGCGGTGGAAGCACTGTATGCTATAAGATAATGGGGAAAAGCTGCAGACCTGTCTGAGACGTGAATGTGCTCACAAGTGAGATTTATATTTGCTGTATGCTGTACGCTGGAGGGTGTTTGTTAATTTTTTACCCACAATAACTTATATAGAGAGCAGAAATGGAAGTAAGTTTTAGACATGTCGCAATACCTTACTAGCCCTGCAGGATTTGATGGGAGTGAACAATCATATTCTGGGGGTTAATTACTAGAAACTCATGGCTGGAAAACCAGAGCAATAGAATCGCACCATATTTACCAAGGGAAAAACTCAATGGGATTCCTTTTGCTAAACTGGCACTAAAACTAATGGCATGAACCCTATATTAATTACAGAAAACAATGAAGTAGTTGAGGGGGAACAGCACCGTTTGATAGACTGAGGGTCTGTAGAGTCATTCTAAGGCTACGCTTATAGTGCCGGCGACGGCGACGTCAGGCTACGGTTGCTGGAAAATCTAATTGAGATGACTTCCATCGATGGCGACCATGCCGTTGTTCCGTCACGCTGTCGCGTCGTGCTTACTATAATCGCACTATAATCGCACGCGATCACGGCAATGCATTTGTTTTGACGCAATGTCGCGTCACTGTCGCCGGCACTATAAGCGCAGCCTAAAGGGGAAAAAGAGACACTCAGATATTCTTGTTAAATTTACCTTTTTACTTTTCCGGAAATCATGCAAAACGAATATTTAAAGTTTCAGGCCACAACCAGCCTGACACATTTCCCATCCTCTATATTACAGTAATTACCCTTCCAGAACCTGCCATTCATCTGTTTTGATGTAGGAAGAAGAGAGTTAGATTGTTAGCATTTTCTTGCAACTACACATGCAGAACATAAGATTGCTTTCAATCTATGGCTATATTTTACAGACATGCAATTTACTGTATATTGTTCCTCACGAAGCTAGCTATGAATAACTCCCAATATATTTTATATCACTGTTATACAGATGTTTCCAATGTTAATGCAACCCATGGTGTGCTGCAAGCAGGACATACACAACGCAATTTCACCCGTGGGAGTGCGCCACTGGTTGCAATGACATAGGCTATGTCTGTATATGTTGGATAACTATGTAATCTAGCTGTATCCATTTAAAGTTTGCGCTATTTTGCATAGTAATATTTAAAGAGATTATTACAATAGCTGCAATCCACCTCCAACAAGCTGGTAATGTTAACAACTCCAACATTGTAACCCATTGTAATTCATCCAATGTCAAAATGTACAGAGTAGCTCTGACTTCACAGCAGGCATTTCCAATAGAGTAAATTAAATGTTTAGTGGGTTAGAAAGGATGCATGAGAAAGAATGCAGGGATTGGAATAAGGGAGATAGCAGCTAAAACACAAATATAATGATGGCAGCTGTGTTCTGCGACATCCAAAGGGATTTGTGTTTTGGGGAAGCATATCAATTAGGTAGCACATAAGAATCTTTCACTGGGTTGTAAATGGAGCACATTTAAGCATAAGTGTGATTCTAGGGATGAGCAGTACGTTTGTAGCCAGAGGCATTTGGAAAGCAGTAAAGATAGTTCCAAAACAGCTCTCTCTTTTGTTTCTGTAACTAATTCTGTCTGGGGTTCGGGAATGGTGACACTCATTTCCACGCAGCGGTCACGTCAGCCATCTGCTAGAGATTTAGATCTTTGGTGGTGACATTTAAATTAATGCAATCAACAAGATTTTAACGTTGTGATTCACTTCATATGGTAATTGGCTCCTGGCTCTTCTGTAACAAGAAGGCATCTCAATCTTTTTTCTGTCTATTTGGTTTCTCCTTCCTCTCTTTTTGGTTCCAGGATTATAACAATAGAGGGGCCAGTATATCTTGGGAGGAACACATGGCTAACATGTAAAGAATCAGACCAAAACATACAGATCATTTCTGGAAGTCTTGTGGGTTGTGGAGTCTTTTAGCATTAGAGCAGTACTGAGCAGAAGAAGTAATTCGATACATACACTGCTCCTATATCTCTCTCCTTCAGCTAAGGACCTTAGAACCGGGGTACACAAACTTTTGGAGCTACGCCCCCATGCCAGCTCCCTACAGTGCTCGCGCCCCCCTTACCTTTTTTGCCGGCGTCAAATAATGCCAGAGGGTCATGTAATGTGACATCATTTGATGCCGCGTTGCCATGGCAATGTGTCACACGAAGCATCTAAATCTCGGTAAGTTGAGTTCAGAGGCCCCCCACGGTCCCCCGGCATTTAATTTAAATGCCTTGGGGAAGAGCGCGGGGCTTCTGCAAACGCCACCCCAGAAAACTTTTGCACCCCCTCTGGGGGACATGCCCTTCCATGTGCACACTCCTGCCTTAGAGGAAGGTAGGAAGGAGTTGTGGATCTATAATATCTGCCAACTGTGAGAGATCTGAATAAGCCAATCCTGAGTGCAACATGCAACCTGGATCTTGTGTCTACATCACTCAGGAGGCAAAAACGACAGCATCATCCAGTCTTTACAACTAGCAGCTCTGCTTGATCTACATGGACAACTAGTCAGTCGGCTACACCTTTGGTCTTTTTTTTTGCACCATGGATCCGGACTCCTAGTTTCAACTTCCGATGAGAATCCCGATTGACCTGGTAGTACAGACTCTCCCATTGTGGTTTCCTTTGAACCTTGACAGAGAGGATATATATATATATATATATATATATATATATATATAAATGTAAATACAACTGTATGCTCATCTGCATGTCTTAGGTAGGTCTGCAACCCCGCCTTTCCCCATTATCACCCAGCACACAGCACTTCCACTGCAGCAAGGGATTCTGGGAAATGACATGCAAATGAGCACACAGTGCCACTTTTTGCTTCAAAAACCATTTTTAACATGGTTCCCTATATATATATATATATATATATATATATATATATATATATATATATCCAACACACAGAGTTGGTGCCGCAATCAGAACCACTCCCCATAATTCAAAATAAATCACTGGGCCAGATGTGGGGGTGAAAATTACCCTCTGGCAGTGCTATCAACCCAACATAATATAGAAACACAGAAAGAAAAAAAGAGGGTCTGTTGAAAGCACACAAACAATATGTGAAAATACAAAATGGATTTTATTAGCAACACAAAAAAAAATATTAAAATATACCTAAACACATACAAAATGAACACTGCTGATCCAAGAGATACACAATAACATGTAGAGACCCAAAATATGTAGCATACAATATACGTGGGTATAATAATGCAAATCCAGAGGAAAGAAAATTCCCCTGGAAATGCAGAGAAGATCAGCCGATTAACAAAATAGAATAGTACAAATGACTGAAAGATAACCAGCATCTACACAAAACCCAAATATGAGCAGAGAAAAGAGCAAAAATAAATAGCGTAATAGTTATATACCCTAAATGCTGTACAGCCAGACGATGGCAGCTCAGTCAGGGAGCTCCGGTTCCAACAGCCGGGGAAAGTGGATGTAGGTGGTCCGGACCAACACTGTACACCCGCGCCACAAGAAACCCCTGCTCCACAAGATGTATCTCTCTCTTCACTCAAAAAGGATACACGAAGCAGCCTCATGTGACCTCTACGCATTTGCACGTAGTGCTTCGTCACTATATTATATATATGGCCCTATAAATAGAGAACTAAAATAGGTATGAATAAAAGACTATTCACAATTGATAATAACTTTATTTCATATAGTGCTTTTCTCCCAATGGGACTCAAAGCGCTTCACAATTACAGTGTAGTGTGCGGTACGCAGCGTATGTATGTATATATGTATGTATGTATGTATGTATGTATGTATGTATGTATGTCTTTATTTATATAGCACCATAAATGCGCATAGCGCCTCACAGCAGTAATACGTGACAATCATAAATAATAAATGATATAAATAACAGTCCCTGACCAGGTGAGCTTACAATCTATATTTTGAGATAAAGTTACCTTCCCAAAGTAACAAGGAGCTGACACTGGAATGGAACTAGGTTCCCCTGCTTCAAACTCAGTGTCATTGCTTGTAGAGTCAGTGTCTTTAATCAGAAGATATGGGAAAGATGATGGAAAAGCTGCGAATAATCTGCAAAATGGGACAAAATGTTTATAATTTTTTAGCACCCTTTTGTGAATATGGCCAAATACAGTATGTGCTGAAGCAGGGATATCCTTAAATCCTGACCTGTTGGGGAGGGGGGGGAAGGCTTGAGGACTAGAGTTGAGAACCTCTGAATTAAGTAATATTGAAATGCATTGGGATCTGTGAGCTATTATCTGGGAGAAAGTTATAAAATAGACAAGTAGAGAGAGATGGTATAGGGACGCCATAAAAAGAGGATGCAAAGAGATGCAGGAATTTTCTGTGTGGGCCCCATACAACATAGCCACACTTTTATCTCCTAGCATCCAAGAGGAATCCGAGCACAGCATGGCTGCTTCATTGAAATGCCAAGATGTAAAAAGCCTCCCCCATGGGACCATTGCCTTGTCATGTCTTGCCTGGGGACTCAATCCCCAATTTAGCCATTAGCCTCCCTCGTGAAGGGGTGGCCGACTCTAGTCCTCAAGGGCCCAACAACAGATCAGGTTTTCAGGATATCCCTGCGTCAGCACAGATTACTCAATCAGTTGAGCCCGACATAGTAGCCATGTCATATGCTAGAGGAGCACTGGAAGTGATCTGGCTGTCTCAGGCATGGAAGAGTAGACTCCTCCACTTACGTTCCATCCTCAATGATCATGTGATTGCTTCTGAAGAGCAGTCTTCACTGGATCGTGAAGTGCCGGAATGCAAAGTGTTAATATATACAATGGGTTGTAAAGGTAATGTACTTGTCTGCTCCTTCCTATGCAGATTCTCTTTTCCTCCTTACTATTAATTTAGAGTTCTTGGACAGTGCTATCTTTCTTTTTTTTTTTCATCCCCATAAAAAAGTAATTCAGAGACAACACTGTTCTTTATTGCTGCATGCCCTCACGTTTAATTTGATTTCCCTATGTGTTATGTATGCTAGCTCATCTCTTGTATGGGTTGCATTATATTAAAATTCTTCTCTCTGACAGCGAATTAAATGGAGATGTAGGATTTTCATACAAATTGCAATGACTAAACCAATTTCGCGTCGTGCCTTATTGGTAGTGAAAGCCATGCCACTTACTTTCCCCCCCAGGGTAATGATGTTAAGAGAAAAGAGAAGAGGTTCCAGAACAGAGCCCTCGAGAATAGAGAGCAACGAATTCGCTCAAATCTGTTTCCCAGATTTTCGCTGATGTAACCCCCAAAATCTGTTTTGCGGTGTAAAATCCGCAAACGGATTTGTAGAATTCAACCCGCGGATTCAGCAGAACATTGGTGGATTCTTACAAAACCGCCAACGGATTGCTGAATCTACGGATTGGATTCTACAAATCCGTCCCCTGGGTCGCAGAATCCGCGGAGTGTATTGGTAACAATAATAAAAAAAGTCCACAAAACGCGAATCCCCCTTTTTGACATTGATCCACTGAAATCCGCAGACCAAAGGAACTGGATGATCTGCTGCGGATCCAAATCCGCCCCCAAAATTCTCCCATCTCTACTCGGGAACGCCAACATGGAGTGGGGAAAAAGAAGAGGAGGTGCCACCAAAGGAAACACAACAAAGGTTGATAGCTAGGAAGAGACCCAAGGAACGACAGAGCCACAAAGGCTTATGGTATCTGTGTGTTTATTAACTATGTGCAGCAGGTCTCAGCTGTTTTTGGGAAGTAAGTGGCCCCTCCCCCCCAATGTTTAAGCTCGCACCTCCCCACTTTCCAAGTTGCCAGGTCAGTTTTATTTTGCTGGGTTATGACAGATCCAATGTTTGATTGTTCTTCCTGTAATTACACAGGTAAATAAGAATTTTAACTCAGCTAACAGTCATGCCTTGAAGTTGACTAGCAGGCTTAAGACACTTTGCCCGAAGGATTGAACTAAAGGACCCTTTTTCAAGAGATTATATAGGTATTGCACTGTGTATTTTTGTCACATTGGAAGTAGCTTTGGGCATCTTTGTTTGTTTTTTGCTGTATACATTTCTAACCCTTTTCCAATACAGTAGCGTTATCTTTAGAATATTGTATATATCCCCAAAGACAAAAGAAAGGGACACATAGAGCACACCGCAGATCAGTATAAAAATATATAGAATCAATAAGAAAGCATTTGCACACATACAAGTAAGAGTACAAACATAGACGTGTAAACAATCACCAAATAAAGTCCCCGAGAACCAGCTGCCAATATCACACTGCACACTGGAGTCTTCCTGTATGCAATATGATCACAGCTCTGCTCACTGGAGTCTTCCTGTATGCAATATGATCACAGCTCTGCTCACTGGAGTCTTCCTGTATGCAATATGATCACAGCAGAGAGGGATCTATGATGGCGATATCTTCATTATTGCTTCCCAAATGCATAACCTTAAACTTTTCTGTATTAAACCTCATCTGCCATTTTTCTGTCCAAGTTTCCAGTCTCTCAAAGTCTTTCTGTAGAGAAATTACCTCCTGCTCTGATTTTACTACCTACACAATTATTTTGTGTCATCAGCAAAGATGGAGTCTTTGCTCTCTATGCCAACCTCAAGGTCATTAATAAACAAGCTGAAAATCAGAGGTCCCAGTACCGATCCCTGAGGTACTCCACTCACAGCTGTAGCCAAACCTGAAGAAGGTTCCATTTATGACAACTGTCTGTCTATCCTTCAACCAGTTTTCAATCCATGTGCAAATATTTTTACCCAGAACAATTTCCTTTGTTTTGTACACATACGTTGTGTGGCACCATATCAAAAGCTTTTACAAAATCTAAGTAGGTCAGTGATATTCCCGTTAGGTCCTCTAGGACAGCCATATGACCACCAATTAGCCTAGCCTTAATTGTCACTAAGACAACTTGTTAATGTATGGATTGCCCTGAAAATCTAGACTTTTTGCTAGCTGTTGAGGAAGGAACGGAAACACCTCATGAGTTGGACTTTCTGTAGCGGCCATACTGCTTTTTAAAACCCGTGTAGCACTCTTCACATATCGCATAAAACCTAAGCAATGAAGTCAGTTACTGACCATTTGACTCCCTTACCTTGGAACCACAGATCCTATTTGCATTGGGTTTTTATCCCTAATGTCATAATCAGACTGGGTTCTCTTGTGCCTTTCTTACAACTTGTGAATGTATTCACTGTTTTTACTTCTTCTGAAGACAACCCATGTAATACAAATATGGTAATATTTTAGTCAGTAACAACTTATAGGTTATATAAAAAAATATAAAACTTTCAAGTTATTTCTTAAATTACGTACATTACTTTTTAGGTTCTCAGTGAAACAAGCTCCCTAATTGGATCCAGCTTTGTGCAATATTGAATCATTAAATTAACAGCATAACAAAAAAAGGGAATTCACAGTTAACAACTTTATTAATGTATTTCCTGTTCAGCTATGCAGCTTTGCTCAGTGATGGGTTGCCTAACAAGATTTGTTGCACGTTATCAGCCTTTGGATCACTGAAATATCAGCTTCCTTTGACTGACTTTGGGAAATACAATGAGATTAAATGATTTTCATATTGATGTATCAAATGTAGCTCGGGGAGAAGATAGCAGCTTAATCACAACCTTCTGTTACCTCTTGCTTTTTGTAATGTAACAATAATAATCTGGTCACAAACATAACTGGAGCAGGTTCTAGACCAATGGGTTTAAACTCAGTCCTCAAGGGCCACCAACACGCCAGCGTTTATGGATATCGCTACTTCAGCACAGGTGGCTCAATCGGTGACTCAGTCAAAGATTGGAGTCAGTCAAAGACACTCATTGTGACCTTGAGTACGTCACTTTATCTCCCTGTGCAGCAAAAGCATAGATTGTATTGGGGACTTAAGTTATCATAATATCAGTTAAGAGTTGATCATGTAATGATGCGCGCTACAACTTTCCCTTCAGTGATCCCAAAATATATTTAAAGAAGAAACCTGGGAAGGTTTAAAAGCTCTGTACACTATCATTTCATTTTTGAACTATATTTGTGATCCCAACAAGGCTGGAAATTCCTGGTGCAAAGTGAAGACCATAGTACTGTATAAAACATCTCGTCAAGGCTTACGGCCCAGATGCAGAAAAGGGTGCTAACCTTCAGCACGCCTCAGCTCCAATTCATATGAAAAGGAGAGTAAAGGATTGCTACAGTTTATCACCCTTAGTAGGTTACATTAAGCCTTTTTCAGTTTGTATATTGTTCTTCTGATGAATATCCAGCGGTGAAAATGCTCACAAACCAATTGGTGTAGTCATTTTTAAAATTACTGATGAAATTGCTGTCACTCCGATTGAAATATCATAACAATTCTCTCTAATGTATCACAACTGTTAAATAAGTTGCACCATCTATTTTTAGATAATTGAGTTTGGTCAACTACCGTACTTCTCCCTTCAGTGGAAGATAAACTGAAAATGTACTTGTCACGGTGCTGAGCATCCAAGGCAATGATTCCAAGGAAAAGAAGCAGCTACAGTATATTATAATCCCTAAGAAAACCTTTTCACTCCAATACAGTGGAAACCTTAATGTACCTTGTGTACACTAGGCCAAATAAATATTAATAGCAATGTTTTCAGTCCTAATACACTGTAATGTCTTTTTATAAAGATGCTTTCTCCACTTAGCAATATATTTGCAAGTTTTAAGCTACTACATGTAACACATTCTCTACCTTTATATCCAATTAATTGTAGGAAGAACCTGCATCAAATTCCTTGACACACCTACTGTATCTTCTGTGCCAGAGGCACATGCACAAAATATGAATCCCGGTAAACTATATTTATAAGACCTGAAAACCACAAGCTTTGTGCATCATTTCCCATGCATCTTATTATGCCATTAAAGGCATATAAGGCTAGAGTGAGACAGGGGCTGTGTGTTTGTTTTCTAACCACGGATATACCTGGCTTTGATGAATATCTGAAGTGAGTACTGTACCACCAGTATTTCCTCTGGGAATTAATATGAACAATGTCAAGCTGAAGTATTGCTGCCAACTGTGACAAAGGAAAAGTCAAATGTATGACACTGAAGTTCTGTTAATCCAAGGAAAGCCTTGGGGTAGAAGGCCTGATCTGAATACGGAAAGCACAGTGGGCATCTGTCATGCCCCAGACATTAGTATACAGATTTACTCGGGCCTGCTTTGTGAGCTGACTCTCACATGAGTTAACACAAGTCTTAGAAATGGTTTTAATGTGAGAATTTGACAACTTTAAACTTAGTAACAGTAATATGTATAGCGAACACTATGTGATTTTATAAATTGCTAAAAGTATAGTTTAAATGACGGTTGTGCTTTCCAATTGGAGAACTCAACCTAATTTTTACACCTTGCAAGTGTTATACATTATCCCTTCCTCTCTAATTACTACATCCTTGTGGAGGGATAATTAGGTTATTAATTTCATTGGTATATTATTAGTATAATATACCAATGAAATATGTGTGTATATATATATACATATACTGTATATAGAAAATGTGTTGGCGCAACATGAAAAAGAGAGGCGTGAAATCGCAGTACCTGGAAGATCATTGGGGAGATTTCATCCCATAAAAGATCCACAAGGGCTGACAATAATGATCTATATCGTGGTAGAAGAACAATCCATTGTGCTAAAATTGGATTGTAAGTTCTTTAGAGATGGAATTTATCTTGTACTATATGTACATTTTACTGTATACACTGCTTCTTAGAATCCTATATCAATGCCAGTGTCATATTGTTTCTCTTATGTTTAACGTAGCGTAAGATTGCTGTACATATCCCAGTGAGGAATATAAGATATGGTGCCTCAAAGTCTCGCAGCTGCAATACAATTTTAGAAAACTCAGAGGGAGTGCACTGGCGGTTAAAAGAAATGCATGGCAATTTAATCAAAGTAACGGCACACGACTTGCATGTAAAATTGGATCAAGCAGTGTCACCGAGAAGGTCAGTGAGGGTCGGTGTCGCTCTCTGAAGATGTTCTGCCGTAAGGGGACCTGGAACTCAGGTCCTCCCGGAAAAGCAAAAGACGCTGCATGGAGTATACCGGCAACGTGAGAGATCTGATCTGACCGGTCATTATTTATACAATGATCTCAAAGCTCGTTGGCTATACAATTTGCTACAAGCTGTAAAATGTGTACCAAAGAAATGTGAGAGTAATGTGAGAGTAATGGGATCCCAGACCTGTGATGTACATTGTTTCTCCAAGTTTTGCCTGACATATCCAGCTGGGAATTTTTGATTCAGACCCCCATCATTTTGAAATTGGACTCATATATAACTCAATATAATAACTGCACAGTTACAGATTGTTTGTACCTTGGTGATTCCCACAATTTATCGTTGCAACATTTTGAAACAAATGTAGTTGTACATTTAGTAAATAACCTATTAAAACAAAGCAATGTTTAGAGATTTTTAAATAACAATCAGTACATGTTACTCAAGACTGTTACACTCATTTATTTTATATTCAATTTGATTCATTAGAGGTAAGAGACACATAGAGGCATGGGCCCCTGCGTGCTCAGTACAATAATGTATGTGTATATCTTTATTTGTGCGGTGCTATCCATGTATATAGTGCGTTATAGCAGTAATACAAGTGACAAACGCATAAGAGATGTAATGGGATGGGAATAAGCATTACTGGCATAAGGAAAAGGCATCCCTCCCCAAAAGAGCTTACAATCTAAGTCACTCTAACACGTTTCGCACTCAACAGCTCAACTTTGACAAAGCACTGTTGAGCACAAAATGCGTCAGAGTGACTTACCTGCTACCCTCCATGTTGTCACCCACCTAATAAAATCATTTAAAATTCATTTTTGTGCATAGCCCCAGTCTTTTGAAAAACAATGTGCTCTGCTTTTTTGCTCCATACTCTGGATTTTCTTCACTACTACTGTGGCTGGACGTGCGCTTTAGAGGACAAACCACTCAAATTGTGAGTAACATCCTTTTCATTATTATTATTCATTATTCATTATATATTCGGGGAAAGTACAAGGAGCTTTCAAAAGAACTATTCATACCACGGGCAGTACAAAGGACTCGGGGTCATCCCTTGAGGTTGGAGGAAAGGAGATTTCACAAGCAACAAAGGAAAGGGTTCTTTACAGTAAGGGCAGTTAAAATGTGAAATTCATTACCCATGGAGACTGTGATGGCAGATACAATAGATTTGTTCAAAAAAAGGTTGGACATCTTTTTAGATGGGAAAGGTATACAGGGATATATCAAATAAGAAGGATGTTGATCCAGGGATTAATCCGATTGGAGTCAGGAAGGAATGTATTTTTCCCCTTTTGAGATATCATTGGATGATAAGACTCTGGTGTTTTTTGTCTGCCTTCCTCTGGATCAATAAGTAAGTATAGATATAGGATAAAGTATCTGTTGTCTAAATTTAGCATAGGTTGAACTTGGACCTATGTCTTTTTTCAACCTCATCTACTATGTATGTAATTGCTATTGATGGAGATTTACATATTATGCTCTAGGGTTGGTAAGCCTGTTGAATAAGAGGAGAACAACTGTCCTCACAATAAGTAGTTGGCTCCACTACCCTCCATATTTAGGCATTATATATACCCCCATTAGTGAGCTTATATTCTACAAATACTTCACAAGAACTCACAGGTGTATAGAATGCTCTGTCCTCAAACCAACTGAAACACACCTATATATATATTTAGCATGTTCTTGTATAGTGCGGCTAGTTGTAACGTAGCACTTTACAGAGACATTTTGCAGGCACAGGTCCCCTTACAATCCATTTTGTGGTGCCCGAGGCACAGGGAGATAACGTGACTTGCCCAAGGTCACAAGGGGCTGACACTGGGAATTGAGCCAGGTTCCCCTGCTTCACACTCAGTGCCAGTCAGTGCCTTTACTCACTGAGCCGCTCCTTCTCCCAGGTCCCCCTGCTTCACACTCTGTGCCAGTCGGTGTCTCACTGAGATGCTCCTTCTCCCAGGCTCCCCTGCTTCACACTCAGTGCCAGTCAGTGTCTTTACTTACTGAGCCGCTCCTTCTCCCAGGCTCACCTGCTTCACTCTCAGTGCCAGTCAGTGCCTTTACTCACTGAGCCGCTCCTTCTCCCAGGCTCCCCTGCTTCACACTCAGTGCCAGTCAGTGCCTTTACTCACTGAGCCGCTCCTTCTCCCAGGCTCCCCTGCTTCACACTCAGTGCCAGTCAGTGCCTTTACTCACTGAGCCGCTCCTTCTCCCAGGCTCCCCTGCTTCACACTCAGTGCCAGTCAGTGTCTTTAATCACTGAGCCGCTCCTTCTCCCAGGCTCCCCTGCTTCACACTCAGTGCCAGTCAGTGCCTTTACTCACTGAGCCGCTCCTTCTCCCAGGCTCACCTGCTTCACTCTCAGTGCCAGTCAGTGCCTTTACTCACTGAGCCGCTCCTTCTCCCAGGCTCCCCTGCTTCACACTCAGTGCCAGTCAGTGCCTTTACTCACTGAGCCGCTCCTTCTCCCAGGTCCCCCTGCTTCACACTCTGTGCCAGTCGGTGTCTCACTGAGATGCTCCTTCTCCCAGGTTCCCCTGCTTCACACTCAGTGCCAGTCAGTGCCTTTACTCACTGAGCCGCTCCTTCTCCCAGGCTCCCCTGCTTCACACTCAGTGCCAGTCAGTGCCTTTACTCACTGAGCCGCTCCTTCTCCCAGGTCCCCCTGCTTCACACTCTGTGCCAGTCGGTGTCTCACTGAGATGCTCCTTCTCCCAGGTTCCCCTGCTTCACACTCAGTGCCAGTCAGTGCCTTTACTCACTGAGCCGCTCCTTCTCCCAGGTTCCCCTGCTTCACACTCAGTACCAGTCAGTGTCTGTACTCACTGAGCCGCTACTTCTCCCAGGTTCCCCTACTTCACACTCAGTGCCAGTCAGTGTCTTTACTCACTGAGCCGCTCCTTCTCCAGGTTCCCCTGCTTCACACTCAGTGCCAGTCAGTGTCTTTACTCACTGAGCCGCTCCTTCTCCCAGGTTCCCCTGCTTCACACTCAGTGCCAGTCAGTGTCTGTACTCACTGAGCCGCTGCTTCTCCCAGGTTCCCCTGCTTCACACTCAGTGCCAGTCAGTGTCTCACTGAGCCGCTCCTTCTCCCAGGTTCCCCTGCTTCACACTCAGTGCCAGTCAGTGCCTTTACTCACTGAGCCGCGCCTTCTCCCTGTTTGGTATCTAACTCTGATGCACTGATAATTGTGACTTTGTTCTCTTTGCTTTTGTTCCATGTACCAAAGCAACACATCCATATTTGTGGATAATGAGATTTAAAATGGGTTCATCTAATTCAAAGACGGTGTCCTTACCACTAAGCTGCTCCTTCAGCCCCAATATGTTTTCTTTCCTGTGCTGGAGAAGATTTCAGTCCCATCCATCTGAAATCTCCAACTCAGGTAAGATGACTTCACAGCTTGTTGACTAGAAGCCATAATAACACACTATTAAAGGTATGGCATTTGGGATTGACGACACTGGGAATATGAGAAAGGCTGAAGTGCATTGAGATTTATTACTAATACTTCTGGCTTGTGCGTTGTTTGGATTTGCGCAGCTATTTACCGTTTTCCTTCTTCACCTGATCTTTGGCGTGGCAGCAGCGACACAAAAGCAGGTTTGTTTTGTTCAGCATCGGAGGTAGAGATTAGGAAAATTAGAAAGTAAGCACAAAATATAAGATTTATGGCGTCTCTCTTATAGGAAAAGTCCTGCATTGCATTTCTAGGGGAAAGCAAAAAAAAGCAGAACTTTCCCGGCCAACAGTAATTTAGATGCAGAATTTGGCGATATGGCATAATAAGCATATGTAGCATTTGAAATGTAAACTCGACTATCTTCTGAATTGGGGATGAATGAAACATTCTAAGAGCACTTCCAATACATGAATTGGGATATAGGTTTAGTGCATCTATGACAAGCATATAATCTAACCAGAGCACTCAATTTGGAAAGTTCCATGAGAGCGATATCACCTGTGCAGTATAATAAGGTAATACTCATGAAAGGGTAGAGCCCCTTCAAATTTCCTTGGGCTGCAGAGATTCACTCCAGGTATATGAAGTCCATTTAAAACAGCAACATGATAACAGACCATAAGGGGTTAACACATATGATGACTCTTTGACAAAGTCTCTGTGCGGACGAAACGCGTCAGAGCGCTGAGGGGGGACTCCTTCTCCCCTTTTTTATCCATGTTTGCCAGGAACCAATAAAGGCTTTTATATTTTTGGCACAGTCCAGCCTTCTTGCCATTTTTTGTCCAAGCAGTGCCCGCTGATTAATTTCCTATCGAGAGGATATCCTGCTACAGTATAATAAGGTGTTTGCCTTCCCGAGCGGCGTTGACACGATATTCAATGCTAGGATGGGTTCTGAGTTCATAATACAGATTAACAGTAAGGTCAATTTTTTATGGCAACAAAATGGATTTTATCATAACACCCTTTGCACTGGAGGGGCCTGCAAGCATGTTACAATGATGCTTTGCTATGAGCATGGCAAAGGTGCAGTTAGATGAAGGAGTGGCTCTGTGTCGAATGGCACTTACTCTGGGAACAATGACATGGAGTTTGAGTTTGGTGCAGGGGAACTTAGTTCAAATCCTGATATCAGCTCGTTGTGTTCTTGAGCGACTCACTTTATCTCCCTGAGGCTTAGGCACCATCATAGATTGTGAGCTCTATACTGTAGGTTAGCGGACTGCCTGCAAACATTCTATATACATTGCTGCGTACACTGTCAGCACTATATAAGAAAAAAATAAATGTTATTATTCTCATAGTGGTTTCTTCTTTGCCCCCTCCATTATTTTACATGGATGGGAAGCAGGGGGTCAGCGGGACTGTGACGCAGTATTTTCAGTACTGAAAGTAGCACTGGTGCAGTCCGCTCCAGGAGAAACGGAACGAAGGCTTAAATCTCCCACGTCGTGCAGGCCAATAAGACGCGGTGACATCATCTGTCATGGTTTCCCATCGGCAATTTATATACAAGGAAGTACCAGCTGCGGAAAAAAAGGTGATAGTGCGCAGCTAATAACTAGTGAACAACAAATATCAAGTGAACAGTGCACCGTGTTTAAACAAACAATATTGTGGACCTTAGATGTGGGTCTTGCACTAATCGTGGGTCTGCAGCCTTTCTTGGGGGTGGCTCGACACCCCAGACACTAGACAAAAAACAAAAGAACAAGGCGCACAACGCACATAGTGTATTAAAGTATAAAATGTGACTTTATGGTTAAAAAATAAATAGTTCTGCGTACATCAAGTAGGGAATAAACAAGCAGTTGGTATATAGGTTTACCACACCAGGAGATAACGCTGTGCGACACCCTCAGATGGATCTCAGCATTCACTGGGTCAGCAGACGTCTCATCAGTCTCTTCCAGCGTCCTCTGTTGGGGGATGGTAGGTGGATGAGTCCCTTGTAGAGAGAGCCCCACAGCATACAGCTCACAGGTAAGTAAAGACGCCGTAGGATTCAGCATCCATGGAACACTGCAGCATTTGCCGCCACTCCTCGTTGGGCGCTCGGCGATGACGTCACTGGTCGCACCTCCGCTTCCGCAATGCTTCTCATGGAACGCACAGCGTGCGTGTCAATCCAAAGTTGTAAGGCAGCGGGGAGAGATAATTCGCCAGGCAAATAAACAGTGTCCAAACAATGTCCAGAATCACAAAGGATGGGGGGAGAAGAGCATAGACACCTCTTATCCAACGCGTTTCGTAACACTGGGTTACTTCTTCAGGGAATGCGCCCAACGAGGAGTGGCGGCAAATGCTGCAGTGTTCCATGGATGCTGAATCCTACGGCGTCTTTACTTACCTGTGAGCTGTATGCTGTGGGGCTCTCTCTACAAGGGACTCATCCACCTACCATCCCCCAACAGAGGACGCTGGAAGAGACTGATGAGACGTCTGCTGACCCAGTGAATGCTGAGATCCATCTGAGGGTGTCGCACTGCGTTATCTCCTGGTGTGGTAAACCTATATACCAACTGCTTGTTTATTCCCTACTTGATGTACGCAGAACTATTTATTTTTTAACCATAAAGTCACATTTTATACTTTAATACACTATGTGCGTTGTGCGCCTTGTTCTTTTGTTTTTTGTCAAGTACCAGCTGCACCTTTCCCATAAGCACTGCATCTGGAGAACCTGGGGGACCCCGGAGCTGAAATTTATTCGGTTCAGCTGTGGGGATCCGCTGCTTGCCATCTATTTTTAAAAAGTGGGTGCCAGAGGAGGAACTACTCCTTTAAGAACCACTAAGAAGGCTAGCATAGTGTTGATACAATAATGTATCCATATCACCTATGAGAGTATAATGCTTCTCTGAAAGTCTTAATTTTGACAAAACAATAGGATATCTGAGAAATATGTTGATGCGTGAGCATATTTTATCAGAAGATGTGGAAAGGTAACAAAGAATGGAAAGTTTGTATACTGTATTTTACTGACTCAGATTAAAAATAATGTATGACAGCCCATGCTAATAACTTCTAGAGCACACGGTTTTTATTACATAGGATTGAAGCCAAGGGTCCCGGATCGGAAATTAATGGGGTTTAGCTCCGGTGACCCCCTGACTGTATCTTACATACTAAAAATACAAATAAAAACAGCGTGATTGCCTGTAAGAGCTGTGCGGAGAGACACGCAGAGAGGGACAGCTTCTCTCTGCTCTCTCTGCTGAAAGAGCTGTGTGGAGAGACACACAGAGAGGGATCGCTTCTCTCTGCTGTAAGAGCTGTGCGGGAAGACACAGAGAGAGGGACCGCTTCTCTCTGATCTCTCCGCTGTAAGAGCTGTGCGGGGAGACACACAGAGAGAGAGGGGCCACTTCTCTCTGATCTCTCTGCTGTAGGAGCTGTGCGGGGAGACACAGAGAGAGGGACTGTTTCTCTCTGCTCTCTCTGCTGTAAGAGCTGTGCAGGGAGACAGAGAGTGGGACCGCTTCTCTCTGATCTCTCTGCTGTAAGAGCTGTGCGGGGAGACATAGAGAGAGGAACTGCTTCTCTCTGATCTTTCTGTGTAAGAGCTGTGCAGGGAGACACAGAGAGAGGGGCCGCTTCTCTCTGCGCTCTGCTGTAAGAGCTCTGCGGGGAGACACAGAGAGAGGAACTGCTTCTCTCTGATCTCTCTGCTGTAAGAGTTGTGCGGGGAGACACAGAGAGAGGGGCCGCTTCTCTCTGCTCTCTCTGCTGTAAGAGCTCTGCAGGGAGACACACAGAGAGGGACCGCTTCTCTCTGATCTCTCTGCTGTAAGAGCTGTGCAGGGAGACAGAGAGCGGGACTGCTTCTCTCTGCTCTCTGCTGTAAGAGCTGTACGGGGAGATACAGAGAGGGACCGCTTCTCTCTGATCTCTCTGCTGTAAGAGCTGTGCGGGGAGACACACAGAGAAAGAGGGGCCACTTCTCTCTGATCTCTCTGCTGTAGGAGCTGTGCGGGGAGATACAGAGAGAGGGACTGTTTCTCTCTGATCTCTCTGCTGTAAGAGCTGTGCGGGGAGACACAGAGCGGGACCGCTTCTCTCTGATCTCTCTGCTGTAAGAGCTGTGCAGGGGGGCACAGAGAGAGGGACTGTTTTTCTCTGATCTCTCTGCTGTAAGAGCTGTGCGTGGAGACAGAGAGCGGGGCCGCTTCTCTCTGATCTGTCTGCTGTAAGAGCTGTGTGGGGAGATACGGAGAGAGGGACGTCTTCTCTCTGCTCTCTCTGCTGTAAGAGCTGTGCGGGGGGGGGGGCACAGAGAGAGGGACCGCTCTCTCTGCTCTCTCTGCTGTAAGCTGTGCGGGAGACACAGAGAGAGGGACCGCTTCTCTCTGATCTCTCCGCTGTAAGAGCTGTGCGGGGAGACATAGAGAGAGGAACTGCTTCTCTCTGATCTCTCTGCTGTAAGAGCTGTGCGGGGAGACACAGAGAGAGGGGCCGCTTCTCTCTGATCTTTCTGTGTAAGAGCTGTGCGGGGAGACAGAGAGAGAGGAACTGCTTCTCTCTGATCCCTCTGCTGTAAGAGCTGTGCAGGGAGACACAGAGAGAGGGACCGCTTCTCTCTGCTCTCTCTGCTGTAAGAGCTGTGCGGCGAGACACAGAGAGAGGAACTGCTTCTCTCTGATCTCTCTGCTGTAAGAGCTGTGCGGGGAGACACAGAGAGAGGAACTGCTTCTCTCTGATCTCTCTGCTGTAAGAGCTGTGTGGGGAGACACAGAGAGAGGGGCCGCTTCTCTCTGCTCTCTCTGCTGTAAGAGCTCTGTGGGGAGACACAGAGAGAGGAACTGCTTCTCTCTGCTCTCTCTGCTGTAAGAGCTCTGCAGGGAGACACAGAGAGCGGGACCGCTTCTCTCTGCTCTCTCTGCTGTAAGAGCTGTGCGGGGAGATACAGAGAGAGGGATCGTTTCTCTCTGCTCTCTCTGCTGTAAGAGCTCTGCGGGGAGACACAGAGAGAGGGACCGCTTCTCTCTGCTGTAAGAGCTCTGCGGGGAGACACAGAGAGAGGGACCGCTTCTCTCTGCTCCCTCTGTGCAGCTCTTCCAGACTGCTGGTGGCCTGGTAGGCTTAACGCAGTGGGAGTCCCATTTATGTGTTAATCCGTAGGCTGAGTTTATAGTGGAGAGTGGCCGTGCTCTCCAGCGCTGATGCTTGCTGATGCTCACCTCTCGCTTTACCAAGCGGCTGCTTTTCATGTTCTTGCCCATCAGACAGAGCGTGTGCTCTAGTAGGCAGGGCTTGTGGGGCGGAGGCGGCTTGGGAGGCGGGACAGGGATCTGTGTGATGGATATGTGTGTATGTATATATATGTAGGATATATAGATATATATAGATATATAGATGTAGCCCATGTCCCCCCCCCCCCCGGGCGCAGATTGGACCTCTAGGGTGTAGTGAGGGCTGGATACATGTACTATGGTGGTGCATACCTGCTTGGAACAGGAGGGCCTGAGTCTCCCGTGTTGGTGTGGGGGATGACAGGACCAGGCTTCTGGGGTATAGAGACCTATAGGGATAGGTTAAGATCCTCCCAGTAGAAGCCCTGATCCAAGGGCGAGCGATCTTAAACTCACACACAGTCTTTATGTAAAATAGCAGCAATGTCTTTATTGTCCTTTTACCAGTGTTACAACACACAGCAGCAGTTCATAATCCCTGCAGCAGTTCATATACAGCAGGCTTCCAAAGGTAACTGAACTATTCCTCCTCTCCTCTCCTCCAGGCTGTACCCTAGCAAGATGGGCTGTTGGGGCTTCAATACCCCTACCTCCACCCAAGGGTAGGCCCTCTGGATGAGGTTAGATCTCCCCCCTCACCCCACCAGCAGGGTGAGGGGCATTGGTCCACCGCACTACAGTGCTATCAGTTCTAATCAGTATGGCTGAGTGTCTTCTCTCCTGTTTCCTTGAACTCCCAGACCATGCTCTCCCTGTTCCACCACTCTCCACTCTCACAACTCCAACAGACTCCACTCTCCAACAGACTGACATCCACAGCCTGCACTCTCACAGACTGAACAGACACACACAGGAGCAGCCCACTAAATAGATACAGCCCTGCCCCTTATGTTGTCAGCAGGACCTCCCCTCTGTCTCAGGCCTGCCACAGAGTCAGGGGCCTACCTCTATCACAGCAAGGCAGTGCTTGGTGGGGGGAAAACCCATGATTACTACTGGCGCCTGCCCTTACCAGGGCTTACTCCAGTAGGAGAAGCATAGGTAGCCCACTATTTCTTACAGGGGCTACATAGATATATCCAAAATATATATATATACTAGCTGAGAGACCCGGCGTTGCCCGGGATGTAAATGCGTAATAGGTAGTATTATGTATACATAGGGGAACAATAGGTTGACTACAGTATTTGTTGGAAAGGTTGTATAATAATGTTGAAAAGAAACATGGAAGAAAATGTAATACGATGTTGTTTAAAAATGGTTTATTGTAAACACACCACAGTACAATGTATATTTTGGTGACATAAATAATGTAAAATGTGAGGTGTGTCCCGCTAGGGTGTGATCGGGTGTGAGGCAGCGGGTGGGTGTTCAGTACGGGTGGTGGGTGGGTAGTGAGTGCTGGCTGTGGGTGGGGGTCCCGCTAGGGTGTGAGCGGGCGTGAGGCGGCGGTTGTCTGGTGAGTGCAGGCGGTGGCTGGTCAGTGATGTCGGTGCGTAGGGGCGGGAGGCGGCAGGCATGTGTCGAGTGTGTCGAGTGGGTGAGAGGCGGCGGGTGTGTGTCATGTGGGTGAGAGGCGGCAGGTGTCTGTTGAGTGCGGGTGGCAGCTGTGGGGTGCAGGAGTGTGAGGTGGCGGGTGGGTGAAAGGCAGAGGCGGGAGACGGGAGGCGGTGTGAGGGGAAGGCAGGGGGGGAAGGCAGGTGGAGGGGGAAGGGGGTGTGTGAGTGTGTATGTGTCAGTGTGTGTATGTGTCAGTGTGTATGTGTCAGTGTGTGTGTGTGTCAGTGTGTGTGTCAGTGTGTGTCTGTGTGTCTGTCAGTGTGTGTGTCTGTCACTGTGTGTGTGTCTGTCACTGTGTGTGTCTGTCACTGTGTGTGTGTGTGTGTGTGTCTGTCACTGTGTGTGTGTGTGTGTGTGTGTGTGTGTGTGTGTTTGTCTGTCACTGTGTGTGTGTGTCTGTCAGTGTGTGTGTGTGTGTCTGTCAGTGTGTGTCTGTCAATGTATGTGTGTCTGTTACTGTGTGTGTGTCTGTTACTGTGTGTGTGTGTGTGTGTGTGTGTCTGTCACTGTGTGTGTGTCTGTCAGTGTGTGTGTGTCTGTCACTGTGTGTGTGCCTGTCAGTGTGTGTGTGTCTGTCAGTGTGTGTGTGTGTGTGTGTGTGTGTGTGTGTGTGTGTGTGTGTGTGTGTGTGTGTGTGTGTGTGTGTGTGTGTGTGTGTCAGTGTGTGTGTGTCTGTCAGTGTGTGTGTGTCTGTCACTGTGTGTGTCTGTCACTGTGTGTGTCTGTCACTGTGTGTATCTGTCACTGTGTGTGTGTCTGTCACTGTGTGTTGAGGGGGGTCAAAAACGGAGGTGGGGGGGTCAAAAACGGAGGTGGGGGGGGTCAAAAACGGAGGTGGGGGGGCCAAAAACGGAGCTGGGGGTGGCAAAAACTGCTGGTTTTTGAATGTATTTATTGGGTAAGGATCAGTCAGATCAAAGTCAGATCAGGGAACAATGGCCGCTCTCGGGTCTAAGCTAATTTCTGAGCTGCGCTCTGATTGGAGGCTGTGCGGTCACGTGACCACACCTCCTCTTCAGCAAGCACAGAAAACACAGATTTGCTTGTAGCTGGAAACTGAGCGAGCTTCAGCAAGCGTGAGCAAGCAAGCAGAAGCTTTCACTCAGAATAGCACCATAAGGCCTGGGACATAGTAGATAGGGTTGTTCTGAGCCGTGCTGAGCCGCGCTGAGCAGATGCACTTACCCCCTGCATCTGTCATCAGCGCGGCTTTAGCAGCTGCTTACGCATGTGTGCGGCGGCTGAGAAAATTTGCAGAGACAGGCAAGTTTGAAATTTGCCGCTCAGGGGAGTGGAGGAGCGGTCACATGATCGCTCGATATCCAAAGCTCCTGATTGAGCGAGCAGCAGCAAGCAGCAGCGCGGGTCAGCACGAATTGATCCACCATGCCCGAAGCCTTAGGCCTCGGGCATGGTCAGCGCTTATGCGCTGACCCATGCTGAGGCGCGCTCTCAGTTACCAGTGAGCCCCTGCAGCTGCAATGAGAGCGGCTTTAGTAGGGGCTCGCGCACGCTTACGCAAGCGTGCAGAAGCGTAGTTCTTATCCAAATTTTAGATTTTGCGCTAATGGGAGCACAGGGCCGGTCACGTGAGCGGTTCGCCCAATGAGGGCGAACCAGCTCCGTAACGTCACTGGCCCGCCCGCCAACACGCCCCCGACACGCCCCCAGATGGCGCGCTGTCTAAGGCCAGGGAAAGCACTCACTTTCCCTAAGCCTCAGCGCGCATCAGCAAGCACTACGCCACTATAAACTCAGCCTCTCTACTTTGCTGAGATCGAGCTGCACTTGGGCCGCGGTTCAACCACTCCGAGGGACGCGCAGGGTTCAGTTAAATCAGCACAAATCAACCGTGCAAACCCCCAATTCCAGGCTATGGGGGGATATTGTACCTTCCGGTCATTTCGCTTGTAAACAACTACAAAATCGGGCGGTCTCGCAAGATATATCTAACATGCGATTTGCAAGTGAGAATACCGTCTTTTCACAAAGTTCATAACATACAAACACGTTAGATTTCACAATGCCAGAATCGAATAGGCGCCTAATGCTACGGCTCCAGTCACTGCGTGCACGCCGGAGCACCTGGTGGCGCGTGCACCAGTTTCAGCCGCCATCTGTGGTCTACGGGTCGCGTCCAGAGAAGAGCAGGGGGAGCAAAGACAAGATCTAGGCTATGACCCCCAGGGAGGTGTGGTGGGGGCGTGGCCATGACATCACGTGGTTGGTTCACCCTCTTTGGCTGAACCGCCGCCGTGACATGGCCATTGCTCGGCCGCCGCGCCAAAAGACAAAAATCCTGTATTTTGGGAAAGGTGGTCGCGCATTGCGCTTTCTGCAGGCGCGCACAGGTAGTGACTGGGGCCGGCCTCACAGAGGGTCTTATCTTGTTTGCGCCATAACACACGCAGCCACGAGCAGTGGGGACGAGGCCTACGAATTGTATAGGGATCTTTGCAAAAAAACACAGGTTTGATTTCAATGTCAGTGAAACATCATTACATGAGAACAGAAGTGGAATGCAAGAGTACGTATCAAAAAGTATGCGTGGGTCTCATTAATACAAAGCACACACATTTTAAAGGGGAATATAAATGTACGTTTTAATACCTTTTACTACCTTTACTATGGAGGGGAATGGCAATGCGTCTTATGCCAGAGACACAAGTTTCCTTTCTATCATGCGGCATACAGGACAAGCTGCACAGGATTCAGACCCTTCTTCCAGTTACAAAGGCATTGTGAAAAACATGCATTTCAGTAATAGTATTTGTTTTCACAAGCATGTTATCAACGCTATTGCTATGCATGTGTGTGAGTGATAGCCTAGCAGTCTCTAACAATGTCAATATAACACCCTTTTATTCTTTTACAATGTAGGTCATGTCATTTTCAGGCATTCATCTTATATCTTGAAAGCTAATGCAGAGGATGTCATTGTGTACAAATGTATCAGTACAAGCTCCTCCTGTACTGTACATATAAATACATTATTTATTGTATTATTTGAATGACTGTAAAGCAGAATGGAAAACAGATATTGAAAAAATCACTCTGAGGATTGCATATTGGTTTTCCTATGTGTAATCTGTATCAGGTGTCAACCCCTCTAACCTCATACCCATCCCCTGTCACCCTCCTCCTTCCTCCCTTTCTCCTGTGCTCTTTGGAATGCTCGCTCCCTTTCTAACAAGTTCCTTTCTGTGCATGTCCCATGTATACCCCCTGTTTTTATGATGTAGTTTAATAAATCTTTTTTATTTTTGATCCCAGTGAGTTGCCAGTGCTTTTTTCCTGAGTTTGATGTCCAGCCAATCCTCCGCTTCGTCATCCTCTCTGTGCATGACTTCCCTTTGTCTCACTCTCTGCTCCTATTTGATATAACTGAGACCTGGCTCACTCAGTCTGACTCTGCTCTGGAAGCTGCCCTCTGTTATGGTGGCCTTTCTTTCTCCCACACTCCTTGCCCTGATGGCAATGGTGGAGCTGTGGGGCTCCTCCTCTCCTTTATCTGCCACTACCATACCCTTCCTATTCCTCCCTCTCTTGCTTTTCCCTCCTTTGAGGCTCACACTATCCAGCTTTTCTCTCCTCTCCATGTTCACATGGCAGTCATCTATCGCCCACCTAACTCTACTCACCCCCCTTCTGCCTTTCTCTCTCACTTTGAATCTTGGCTCTCTTTCTTTCTCTCCTCAAACTCCCCTGTTCATTTCCTTGGGGACTTCAACAGCCATATTCATGAAACCTCTCTTCCTTGGGCTTCCAACTTTCTCTCACTAACCTCTTCTTTTGGCCTTCAACAGTGGACTGCATCTATCACCCACAAGGATGGCCACTACCTAGACCTGATTTCTCCATTTCCCCTTTTCTTCTCTCTGTCCATCACCTCATCTCATTTTCTCTTTCTCACTTCTCCCCTTCTCCACCTCCATCTACCCCATGGTTCTGCAGAGACCTGCGCTCTATTAACCTACCAGCTTTTGATTCCACTTTACGTTCCTCCCTCTCCTCTCAGCTGTGCTCCAGACCCTAACAACCTGGTCAGGAACTACAACTCTGCCCTATCCTCCTCTCTTGATCTACATGCCCCGCTTTCTCTCTGCTGTCCTCGCCCTTCTAACCCCAGACCTTGGCTAAATTCCCACACACGTATGCGGCGTTCCTCCACTCGTTCCTCTGAAAACCTCTGGAGGAAATCTCACACTAGCAGACTTCCTTCACTACAAATGTATGCTATCCTGTTTCAACTCTGCCCTCTCTCAGGCTAAACAAACCTACTTTTCTTCACTAATTAACACGCACAAGTCTAATCCATGCCGACTCTTCTCTGTCTTTGACTCCCTACTCAGACCACCCTCTGCTGCCTGTTCTTCTTCCTCCATCTCTCCTCAGGACTTCGCCGACTATTTCAAGGAAAAGGTGGAATCCATACTTCAGGCCATCCCCTCTGTATCCTCCCCCCATCCTACACCTCTTCCTAACTCCTCCTGCATTCCTTCACTCTTTATCCACTGTTACGGAGGAGGATGTGTCATTGCTGATCTCCTCTTCTCACTCTACCACATGCCCTCTTGACCCCATTCCCTCCCATCTCCTAAAACCTATTGCCCCAACTATAATCCCTACGCTCACACACATTTTTAACTCCTCCCTCTACTCTGGTACCTTTCCCTCTTCCTTCAAACATGAAACAGTCATACCATTACTCAAAAACAGCAAGCTTGACCCTACCTCTCTTTCTAACTATCGACCTGGCTCCCTCCTGCCTTTTGCCTCTAAACTCCTTGTATTCTCTCGCTTGCTCCACTTTCTCAACACCTATTTTCTCCTAGATCCTCTACAATCTGGCTTCCGCACTGCTCACTCCACTGAAACAGCACTCAGTAAAATAACTAATGACCTTCATGCTGCCAAAGACAGAGGTCATTACACTCTGCTCATATTACTCGACCTCTCTGCAGCATTTGATACTGTGGACCACCTTCTTCTCCTTCAAATTCTCCATACTCTTGACATTCATAACAATGCTCTATCCTGGATCTCCTCTTACCTCTCCCATTGTACTTTCAGTGTTTCTTTTGCAATCACCTCCTCCTCTATCGATCTCTCTGTGGGGGTACACCAGGGCTCTTTCCTGGGACCACTTCTCTTTTCTCTTTGCACACTCTCTCAAGGTGACCTAATCACATCTCTTGGGTTCAAATTTCACCTCTATGCTGATGACACACAAATTGTCTTTTCTACCCTGACCTTACACCTGCTGTACAGACCAAAGTTTCTGAATGTCTCTCTGCTATATCATCCTGGATGGCCCTCCACCGACTTAAACGTAACATGGCAAAAACAGAGCTCCTCATAATTCCTCCCAAACCTGGCCCTATTTCCTTCTTCCACATTACTGTTGGAAGTACTATCATTCACCCAGTAGCCCAAGCATGCTGCTTACAGGTCACACTCGACTCCTCTCTCACATTCAAAAGGTAGCAAAAAACTGTCATTTTTTCCTCCGCAATATTACCAAGAAACACCCTCTCCTTTGTTGCTCGACTGCAAAAACTCTGACACAGACCCTCATTCTCTCCCGTCTCGACTACTGTAACCTCCTGCTGTCTGGCATTCCTGCCTCTCACCTGTCTCCCCTACAATCTATCCTAAATGCTGCTGCCAGAATCACTCTACTCTTTCCTAAATCTGTCTCAGCGCCTCCCCTGCTGAAATCCCTCTCCTGGCTTCTTATCAAATCCCGCATCACACACAATTACTCTCCTCACTTTTAAAGCTTTACATGCTTCTGCCCCTCCTTACATCTCAGCCCTAATTTCTCGCTATGCACCATCCCGACTCTTGCGTTCTGCTTAAGGATGTCTTCTCTCTACTCCTTTTGTATCTAAAGCCCTCTCCCACCTTAAACCTTTCTCACTGACTGCCACTGACTGCCACCTCTGGAATGCCCTTTCCCTCAATATTCGACTAGCACCCCCTCTATCCACATTTAAGACCCACCTCAAAACACACCTGCTTAAGGAAGCATATGAGTAGCTCCGTGGCTGATAATGAACACCTGAAACATTAACTTTGGCCCCTTGCAGACGCACTTACCCGAACGCCCTCCTACTGTCTCTGTACATTCTTCCTACTCACGTGTGTTACTGCTATGAAGCGCTATGTACATTAATGGCGCTATATAAATAAAGACATACATACTCCTTGCTTGTCCTACTTAACGGTATTGGATATAATACTTCAATATTTTTCTGCATGTTCATAACTAAAGAAAACATTAACAAAAAATTGACTTTTTTATCATGCCTGCACTATAATACATAAGAAAAAAATACTTGCAGAATAAAACATTAAATACAATGAAACGCTAATGTGGAGTGATGTTTAGCAATGCCTGGATAATTCCCAAATTTTGTACATTTTGTTTAAAAAAATAAATAAAAAATGGGATTGAGAATTTCCTCAGAACTCCCAAATGATTGCGCAATTTGAACCTCAACCAAATGTCTCCGTGACCCGGTGTTCAGAATAAAAAAACATATTTTTTTCTGCTCAAAGATAAATACACCACAGCCCTTTTATTGAAAACATCAAAATAGGTAGTGGATACACAGGAAAATAATGCACAGTATTTCAAAATCACAATTGTCCCTGCCTAAGATAATTAAAATGAATACCAATGTATCTAGCACTCTTGCTTATTTGCAAATTTATGCTTTAAAGCAGGGGTGTCAAACTCAGTCCTCAAGGGACACAACCAGGCTGGGTTTTATGGATATCCCTGCTTCAGCACAAGTGTCTCTTCGACTGAGCCACTGATTGAGCCACCTGTGCTGATGCAGAGACAGATTAAGCCACTTGTGCTGAAGCAGGGATATCCATAAGACCTGGCCTGTTGGTGGCCCTTAATACCCCTTCTTTAATGCATATAAAGAGGACTGATTGCAGTGTCGGAGCTTTGAGGATCATGCGGTCCGATCCAATCTAATATTTGCAACGAACATAACTCTACAATGCGTGCCACTTAAATATGTTCTCTGCGCACTATCTTCTATAGCTTGTTTATGTTCCGCTGTGTATCTGCTTAAAACACTGAATTACATATCAATCTGGACATTGCTGAAACAGCATTGCTTTTAATGTCAATTCTATCACACGAGAATTCATTAGTTTTGCGTGATGTCCATATATTTTATTTGTAGGACTCTTGATGCTATTTTAAGTTGAGAAAATCGCCCTTACTGCTCCTCAGCTTAAATCTCTTGGCCACTGGTGTCAGCTACAGCTCGATATATTAATGTAAGTGCATTTTTTTTTTTGCAGGCAAGAGAATGTGAGTAGGAAGATATTTTAATCAGCAGCAACTAGATATTGTGAAAAGAAAGCAGAAACAGATCAGTATGTGTGTTAAGTAAATGGTTCCTCTATATAGATGATTTTTGGATCACTACAATGCCTTTTTTAGGCATATGTTAGAAATAAATGTAACCTCCTTTCGGATTACTATGGCCTTGAGGGGTTAACTATGGAGCTGCACACCGAGTAACTCCCCTTCTGCATCACATGTAGCTTGGGTTACTCAGCAGAAGTTAGGCCCTGTCCCTTTCTGCCTGGAGACAGTGACATCATGCAGGGGTATAAATAGGAAGGGGGAAGCTGCTGGAACTCGGATCCCAGAAGGAGACACAGAGGAGGGATTTCATTGTGTATAGTAAATACGTGGTAAATAGATAGGATCCCCATTTTATTGTTTACCAGTTAGGGAAAGTGTCCCAGTTAGATAGTGGCTTTAAGAATGGTTCATTGCTACTCTCTGAGTTCATATAGCAGCAGCCTATGCTCTGAGGGGGCTTATAAGTGCACAGCCCTGGGGAATAGTTGGACAAGCCCCACAGGAAGGTACCTAGCTGGCCCCACTACAGGTCGCCACAAGGTGGCATGCTGTGCCCGTGTGAGGGACACTGATCACCGACAGAGAGAGAGCAGCACAAGGCCCCCGGGCCCCAAAGAGATTAAGCCATACCCAGACTGCCCAGAAATGGCTACGTTAGGCAAAATAGGGGATCGAGCCTCAGATCCTCCGTAGCTGTCAGAGATAGGGGTTGAATGGGAAGGAACGGTTCAGACAGCTCAAGAATGCTATCATGTCCATAGCAAGATCACTGTGTATGTTGGTGTAACACTAAAGCGGCTGTTGAATTAATAAAGTTCCTGGCGCCCATCGTTGCAATTGCATCGGCCTGCCGCACAAATCAGCACCCTAGCAAGTTAATACCTTCTGAGTAAGCCAATATAAGAGACCTTCAATGTAAACTCCTGCGGAGAGAGGCAGGGAGGGTTACAAAGTTCTTGGTTTATTTTTATTTTTAATAGAGCTATAGCCATTAGACATAATATAGAAGTTTGAATGAAGACTGCAGGTTCTCGTAACCCTTCAAGAACAGAATTAGGTATATTTAAATCCACGGCTAAACTTGCTAACAGCAATAAATCTACCTGGAAAAACTTTCAGCTTCATTTCTCTTTAAAAACATATATGTGTAACTGGCACTAATAGATATACTATAATGTCAACTACCGGAATGTTCTTTGTCCTTAAGACTCTTCCTCAGAGTGGATGTATTGACATCACTTTGTACACTTTGAGCTCTCATTACCCCTACCCATACTGAGTTAGAGGTAAAACGGCCACATCTTTTATTAAATCATAAATATTTAACATTTTCCAAACCAACTTTTACCCTGCCGGAGGACCCAACCTGTTACCCAACCTGTTACTCAACCATGAGCGCATGACACATGACCATGGCTAGCTGAAACCAGCCAGGTCCCGCCCAGCACACTGGTTCCTCCCACATTAACCAAACCCAGCTGATCAAGCTCCCTGTACCCACCGCCCAGCGGATACAGCTCTCTCTGCCCAATTGTCTATTCTAGGTCCCATCTTATAACTTTACCTATTCTGGCAGGGTTTTATCCTACCCAATGTACCAACATTGCCACAGCTGTGACCAACATAATAATCATTCCAAAGCATTATACGTATCCTCTTTATTTCTTTTTATTGTTTATGGCATCTGCAGACCCCTCTCTCCTTCCCTCCACCACTAGCCACCCCACCCCTGTCTCTCCCTTTACATACTGTTGTTAACCCATTCATGGCTCCCTAATGGGCCAGAGGAATGGGACCACCCAAACAGGCCCTGGGATCATATCCCCAATGAAGGGAAAGAGGGAATAAAGGGAGGGGGTAACTCAGTACTGTGGTCATCCCGCCTTCCCTTTATGTGCACGTCACTGTCCTCTCTTTATTATTCTTGCTTGTTGTTGCCTATGTGCTTTATAGAATAGTATATAAAGGGTGCACACAAAGACAGGTAGAAGCTTGTTAATTTACTCAAGATACATTACACAAAGCCAAGTATGCACTAGCAAAACACAGACAGCTTTATGATGGTCAATGTTTTGCCTCCCTCCCGCATGTTGAACGCTTCTTATTTCGCTTGTCTGGGTTTTCAGTGACTTCCAATCGGGAATCTTTTAGTAGTTGTAAAATAATTATTTGAACAAGGATTACAAAAAAAAGTTATGCAGCATAGAACAAAGCACACTAAATCTGTTCTGGTGAGTTGCTAATATTTACTTGACCTATTCCCCCTCCCCCCGTACTTCCCTTTGAATTAAATAAACACACAACCCTTCTTTGGGAAAAACAAGGCTTCAGCTTCAATAAATTATACTTCTCTAATGACATATGCAGAGCATATTTTAATGACTCCTATTAGTAAATATCTCAGGTGTCTCTCCACATGTTAAGTGGTGGCTGGTGGTATTGCATATACACACATCAAGGTAGGCGAATGTCACTTTTAAAACCCAAGCAGCGAATTTGAATATCGAAAGGTTCAAGCAAACCCAGCTACTGTTTTACCTGGTGGCTTCCCATAGGATCCGGAGCACACCATGACATCTTCATTGGAATGCCTAGAGGTAGAAGGTCTCCCCTGCTGTATGGGACCCCAACCTTAAAAGGCCTGAGGAGTTGTAGGAAGTAATCGTAGAAGGTATTGCTTGTAAACTGGTGGAGGGAGGAGCAGGGCTTCCTGGTCATACAAATGCAGCCTTAGTGCAGTCTCTTTCTTTATTAGATAGACCCTTCTAATTATCAAGGTGCTAGTTACTGAGTACCAGTAATTCTGTCCATTATAGAACATGCCATTGTTCTGGCTGAATTCTGATTAGTGGTGGATTAGCAATTTTCGGAATACAAATCCATTTCATATAAAATGTTACTACCAGGTACCTCCTGTCAAACGCAATCCATACAAGGTGATTGGGTTTCCTGACGTCTGCCTGTAGGATAAGTCATTGAGCCCTACAGGGGACAAATATCAAGACATACAAACAACATTTACATGGATAGATAAGCATTCTCGTCTTCTGCCATCTAGCTCCCATCAAGTTTCATTTAATATCTGCCGCCCTCTGTCCATTCATTTGCAACATGGGATGTGGCTAAGAGCCATTAGGTAGCAGGGTGCACTTATTATAGAGGTTATAGTGAATAATTTTACATTTTAGTCTGTCCCTTTATTCATTTTCTTAGTTTCAAAAATCCCTGCAAATTCAGAGTATAATGCTTTGGCTAATTATGTATGTATGTATGTCTTTATTTGTATAGCGCCATAAAATGTACATAGCGCTTCACAGTAGTAATACATGTCATATAAATAACAAATATAAATAACACATCATGGGAATAAGTGCTTCAGACATACTGTAAAAGTAACATTAAGGAAAGAGTCCCTGCTCCGAGGAGCTTACAATCTAATTGGTAGGTAGGGAGAACGTACAGAGACAGTAGGAGGGAATACTAGTAAGTGCGTCTGCAGGGGGCCAAGCTTTGTGTCATGTGTCCATGATTATCCAGTGCTACTCATATGCTTCTTTAAGCAGATGTGTCTTAAGGTGGGTCTTAAAGGTGGATAGCGAGGGGGCTAGTCGGGTATTGAGGGGAAGGGCATTCCAGAGGTGTGGGGCAGAAAGTGAGAAAGGTTTAAGGCGGGAGAGAGCTTTAGATACAAAGGGGGTAGAAAGAAGACATCCTTGAGAAGAACGCAAGAGTCGTGATGGTGCATAGCGAGAAATTAGGGCTGAGATGTAATGAGGGGCAGAAGAATGTAAAGCTTTAAAAGTGAGCAGTAGAATTGAGTGTGAGATACGCGATTTAATCGGAAGCCAGGAGAGGGATTTCAGCAGGGGAGACGTTGAGACAGATTTAGGAAAGAGTAGAGTGATTCTGGCAGCAGTGTTTAGGATAGATTGTAGGGGAGACAGGGGAGAGGTAGGAAGGCCGGACAGCAGGAGGTTGCAGTAATCGAGACGTGAGAGAATGAGGGCCTGAGTCAGAGTTTTGGCAGTTGAGTAACAGAGGAAAGGGCGTATCTTTGTGATATTGGGGAGGAAAAAGCGACAAGTTTTAGAAACGTTTTGAATATGAGAGGAGAATGAGAGAGAGGAATCAAGTGTGACCCCTAGGCAGCGTGCTTGGGCTACTGGGTGAATGATCGTATTTCCAAAAGCAATGTGGAAGGATGTAGTAGGGCCAGGTTTGGGAGGTAGTATAAGGAGCTCTGTTTTTGCCATGTTAAGTTTCAGTCGGCGGATGGCCATCCAGGATGATATTCCAGAGAGGCATTCAGAAACTTTGGTCTGTATAGCAGGTGTAAGGTCAGGGGTTGAAAGGTAAATTTGTGTGTCGTCAGCATAGAGGTGATATTTAAACCCAAAAGATGTGATTAGGTCACCTAGAGAGAGTGTGTAGAGAGAAAAGAGAAGGGGTCCCAGGACAGAGCCCTGGGGTACCCCCACAGAGAGATCAATAGAGGAGGAGGAGGTGTTAGCAAAAGAGACACTGAAGGTACGATGGGAGAGGTAAGAGGAGATCCAGGATAAAGCTTTGTTCCGAATACCAAGAGTATGGAGAATGTGAAGGAGAAGAGGGTGGTCCACGGTGTCGAATGCTGCAGAGAGGTCGAGTAATATGAGCAGAGTGTAATGACCTCTGTCTTTGGCAGCATGGAGGTTGTCAGTTATTTTAGTGAGGGCTGTTTCAGTAGAATGAGCAGTGCGGAAGCCAGATTGTAGAGGGTCTAGTACAGAATAGGTGTTGAGAAAGTGTAGCAATCGAGAGAATACAAGACGTTCAAGGAGTTTGGAGGCAAAAGGCAGGAGGGAGACAGGTCGATAGTTAGAAGGACAGGTAGGGTCAAGCTTGCTGTTTTTGAGTAATGGTATAACGGTTGCATGCTTGAAGGATGAAGGAAAGGTACCAGAGTAGAGGGAAGAGTTAAAGATCTGTGTGAGCATAGGGATTATAGAAGGAGCAAGAGGTTTTAGGAGATGGGGGGGAATGGGATCAAGAGGGCAAGTGGTAGAGGGAGAAGAGGAGATCAGCAGTGATACATCCTCCTCCGAGATAGCAGAAAAAGAGTCAAGAAAGACAGGAGGAGAGTTGGGAAGCATTGTGGGATGGGAGGAGGCAACAGATGGGATGTTCTGCCGTATGGACTCCACCTTTTTCTTAAAAAAGTCAGAAAAGTCCTGAGGTGAGATGGAGGAAGAAGAGGAGGCAGCTGAGGGTGGTCTGAGTAGAGAGTCAAAGACAGAAAAGAGACGGCGTGGGTTAGACTTGTGTGTGTTGATTAGTGATGAAAAGTAGGTTTGTTTAGCCTGAAAGAGGGCAGAGTTGAAACAGGATAGCATAAATTTGTAGTGAATGAAGTCTGCAAGCGTATGAGATTTCCTCCAGAGGCGTTCAGAGGAACGAGTGGAGGAACGCAGCATGCGTGTGGGAGTTTAGCCAGGGTCTGGGGTTAGAAGGGCGAGGACGGCAGAGAGAAAGTGGGGCATGAATTATGAATTATGTGTCAAATATACAACACTTAAGCTTATATTTTAAAATATATATGTGAAACATATGCTCTAAGTTTTTTTTAAAGTGTGTGTGTGTGTTTGTGTGTGTGTGTGTGTGTGTGTGTGTGTGTGTGTGTGTGTGTGTGTGTGTGTGTGTGTGTGTGTGTGTGTGTGTGTGTGTGTGTGTGTGTGTGTGTGTGTGTGTGTGTGTGTGTTGTAAAAACTTCACATTTTGGAGAACTTATGATAATAATATAAATAATATAACACAATATACTGTCGAATTTGAAAAGAAAAAATTTGAAACTCATTTTTGAAACAACTCTTTTGTTATTGTTAATGCTTGACTGATTTTGAGTTGACTGATTTCTAAATGTAACTTAAAATAACTGCAATGTAGGATTTTTCTAAGAAAGCCGAGCAATTAATTTGCAATTAAACACCTTTGGGAATCTGTCAGTTTTGAAAAATTACACAGATTGTATAACAATTAATGTTACAAAGGTTAGACTGATTAAAGTCATAGCTCAGGACAGAAATGAACGAGAAGTGTAAAAAGTATACATACAAAGTAAACAATATATATATTTTATATATGTATATATACATACATACTGTACATACATACATACATATATACATACATACATACTGTACATACATACATACTGTACATACATACATACTGTATATACATACATACACACATACTGTACATACATACATACATACATGCATGCATGCATGCATACATGCATACATACATACTATACATACTATACATACATACATACTGTACATCCATACATCCATACTGTACATACATACATACATACATACACACTGTACAAACATACACACATACTGTACATACACACATACTGTACATACATACATACTGTACATACATACATACTGTACATACATACATACATACATACTGTACATACATACATACTGTACATACATACATATACATACACTGACATACATATTTACTCAACCATACAGCTGCTGAGAGAAGTGTTGTCTCCTGGTAGTTGACAACCTCACATTGATTAAAAACTTTAATTGGCAGGATAATGCCTGTGTGTGTGGGCCAAATCAACCCTACCCTCTGCTGCATATAAATTCCCATTCAGTTGTTACTTATCTATCAAGAACAGATCAAAACAGATCCATCTCCTTCTCTGGCACCTGTCTCAAATTATCCTGCCCGTGACATGAAAGACTTCCATCTACTCCGGCTTCAATAAAGGAATCTCGAGTTGCGACAATACACATATTATATCTACACTGGACCCATCTTTATGGATATATAGATGTAGTCATGGTTATTGCACCCACTGATAACTCAGAATATCGCATTATAATGCAGCATATCACAGATGTTCCATAGCATTCAATGGTAGTGATAACGCAGAATATCACAGAATATCCAACCATAATGTGCCAGTGGGTGTAATCACTTTGGCTACATCTGTATACATCCATCTTTAATATAATATTATACTAAGCTGCTGTTTAACTGGTTTCATATTGATATTTATTATTATATTTATTTGAAATAATTTTCTTCATAAGATATATACTATAATACGCATGCACACACTGCAGCATTAATTAGATATTTAGAAATGTATAGCATTAGTTATATTCTAAAGACCTGTACGTACATTATATTGACTTTTGTGATGAATGAACAAACATTCCCATGAATATCTTACAGTGCAGGAGTTTTGAATAAAGTCGGGCCTGGGGCAGGGATCCCTAGCTCCAGTACTCAAGGGCCACCAACAGATCAGGTTTTCAGGATATCCCTGCTTCAGCACAGGTGGCTCAATCAGTGGCCCAGTCAAAGACTGAGCCAGTGATTGAGCCACCTGTGCTGAAGAAGACATATCTGTAAACCCTGATCTGTTGGTGGCCCTTAAGGACTGGAGTTGGCAAGTCAACAACTGAGTCACTGATTGAGCCACCTGTGCTGAAGCTGGGATATTCTGAAAACGTGACCTGTTGGTGACCCTCGAGGACTGGAGTTGGCCACCCCTGGTCTAGGATATAAAGTGGTAGGTTAGGCAAAAGACAGCACAATTAGTATTTTCAAAAACAACTTACAGTTGTTTAGTGAATAAGGCCCCGGTCAGCAATGCTGTAATTTTAAACATGCAGACCCATTAGAAATATATATTGTCTTAAAGAATCCGTCCGCTCCTCCTTCTGTCACAGTGTACCTCACAACTGGCACGACCCACCAGAGACTCTCACAGAGCCACCAGTTTCAGTTCTTTCAAGACTTCACCTGTCTCATTTTAATCTTGCCTGTAACTGTTAAATACACCCATAACATATATTGTCCCTAACTGTCCATGAACTGTCTGTAAATATAACATGTAGCGATGTATTGTCATTATAAGTCTGAGCCCAGTACATACTTGAAAACGAAAAGTAACTCTCAATGTATTTCCTGGTAAAGCATTTTATAAATAAAAAATAAATAAAAAAAATCCTACCAAGTCAGAAGATAAAAAAACAGAGGAAAAATATGTTCCCATTTGCTGCAGTTAAATTTGTAGAGCTACAGTACAATCATAGTATACTTGTTAAAGAGACTGCCTGTGCTATATTACAACTTTCCCAGTTAATTCTCACATTTAGCCCATGAACTCTTTATAATTGAGACAATATTTTTGGCTAATGCTGTTTATTTGTAGTTTGATCGTGTGGAGACCGATTTTTGTCATTACAGAATATCATTGTAAAACTCCATCCATTCTACTGTCCACCCAATTATTTTTTACCTCTACAGTTGGCAATGAACATTTGTACCAATAGTTGAGCAACTTGAAAAAGAGTGAACTTTTGAACTTTTACTGTATGTCTAATTTAAAAAATAAAATGTTTTAAAGCAGCCAAGTGAGACGCTCAGTCATAACACTTTATCAACACTTTCAAAAGTATAAAATCTCTATTCATTTCTGTAACAGGGGACTTATCCCTGTTCACAAATGTGCTTCTAATCCAGCAGTATGGTGGTTAACTGCTGGTAACACACCTGGCTGATTACAGGTGTTAAAAAAAGCCTGCCTCTGAGACAGGAAGAGACTCCTGAGCACACATGTGAGTGAACAAGGAGACAGACAGAGGAGATTCCTTAGTCCACAACTGGGCTGAACCAAGAAAGGACAGATGTCTTGAGTGGCAAGCTGACAACAAGACAAAGGGGACAAGATTCTAAACTTGGAGCCTGACATTGCCTTAGCACACAAGGGTGCGGATCCAAGAGAGCAGAGAAGCTTCCCCTACAGCAACCCAGCTAACAGATAAGACTTTTCTTATAAGACTATTATCTATGTCTATCTATGTATATAAATGTCTCTATGATTTGGGCTGGTGAATCGCTGGGCTAACCACGCAGTTAAAGAGAACTGGATCACAAGTGTATATATACTCCAGAGTGGAGCGGATTTTGTTTGGTGATTTACATGTTTACTGTGTTTAAAGCAACAGGGGCAATAAAGCCTTATTTTAATTTCATCTTAAACAGTCTCCATGGCGTACCTCTGAACACATCGCTTACAACTTCCAACCTCTACAATATTATTTATATAAAAAACAGAACTAAGAAGCCAAAGGTCCTTATTATGTAAGGTGTGATGGCGCTCCGGATGTGCAATCGCATGAAAAGCTGCATTATAGTCCATGGGACTTTCATGCGATAGCACGTCATCTTCCTTATCACAACTTACAGAATAAGGACCAAAGTGTGCAGAAATTTTTGCTACTTCAATGTTGTGTATATACCCCCATCCTTTGCTCTCTTTATCCCACAGTTTAAACTGCAGAAAAGTTTATTTATTTATGAAATGTTTTACCAGGAAAAATACATTGAGAATTACCTGTCTTTTTCAAGTATGTCCTGGACACAATTATGATAACAATAGAAGATTACATTAAATTAACAGGGCCATACAGTACATTTAAAGACATTGCATGAACAGTTAAAGATAATATAGGTTACGGGTGCATGTTACAGTTACTGTACAGGCAAGATTAAAATGTGAGACAGCTGAAGTCTTGAAAGAATTTAGACTGGTGGAGGCTGTGAGAGTCTCTGGTAGATTGTTTCAGTTTTGAGGTGCACGGTAAGAGAAGGTGGAGCGACCAGATTCTTTGTTGACCCATGGGACCATGAACAGTTTTTTTAGTTACATCTCAGGTAATACGTGCTACGTGTGGTAGGGGTGAGGAGTTTGTTCAGATAGCCGGGTAACATGTCCAGAAAGTATTCGAAGGCAAGCCTGGAAAAATTAACTTTGCACCTAGACTTAAGTTATGGCCAATCTAGTTATTTGAGCATTTTGCAGTGATGTGTGTTGTAGTTACATTGTAGGACAAAGGGGCATAATGAGTTGTAGAGAGTATCTAGTTTGCTAAGGTGAGTTTGGGGTGCCATGTTATATACTGTGTCCCCATAGTCTATAATTGACATTAGCATCTGCTTTGCGATACGGTTTCTGACCAGCTGGCTTAGGGAGGATTTGTTCCTATAAAGTACACCTAGTTTTGGATGCCAGAGTATCAACAAGCAACTCAAATGTTAGGTGGGAGTCAAACCACATGCCAATATATTTAAAACAAGTGACAGGGGCTTGAATAGAGTTAGAGTTGGTTCTGATCTACTGTATAACTCTGTCATTGGTAGCATTAGAAATTTAGTTTTTGTCCCAAATACCATCGTCCCAGTTTTGTCAGTGTTTAAAACCAGTTTGATTTGGGAAATGCAATGTTGAAGTCTTTGAAAATCAGATTCAAGTACATTTTCAAGGACAGCGAGGCTGGGGCTGTGGCATATAAGATTTTGTCATCCACATACATGTAAATTGAAGCTTCTTACAAGCTGTAGGTAGGTTATTAATGAAGACTGAAAAGAGTAGGGGCTACAGAACAGAGCCTTGTGGGACACTGCAGGTGACATCCACGGGGTTGGCGTTAGAGCCTGAGAGACAAATATTGGGATCTTCCCGATAGGTAGGAGTGAAACCAGTGTAAAGCATATTCCTCTATTCCTGAACACTGGAGCCTGTTTAACAAGATAACATGATAACAGTATCAAAAGCCTTTGCAAAATATAGGAATCTTGCACTATTAAATTGTGCAGTTCCATACCACACTGGATCTCATTAACAAAACCTTTAAGAGGATAGTTACCATGGGGCGTTTTGGGCGAACACCATATTGGAGTTGGTTAAGGAAATTTGTCTTGTTATACCAGTAGTAATCGCTTATGTAGTCATGAGCTATAGGGGTTCTCCCAGGTTGAGCTTCATGTTTGTAGTTTGTGTTGCGATTTGATAGTAGGGAAGCACACCCCACAAAGTATTAATTGAATGTGTTTGCTATGTCAGTGGGATTTGTAAGAGTAGTATCATCATTTTTATATTAGATGGTTGTTGTTAATGGCTAGAAAGCTGAAATATATTGTTGATGACCTTTCAGAAGTTTTCTGGATTTGATGCATTTTGGTAAAGAATGTAAGAGTAATATTGGGCTTTTACTAGTCTTGTTTGCCTTGTGCATGTTTTCTGCAGGCATCTGTATTTATTAAGATGCTTGGTAGAGCCAGTTACTTTGTGTCTTTTCCACAATGCATCCCTAAAATGGTAATAAGATTGGTTGTAACCAACGGAAGGTGGGCCCACTGTGTCACAGGATGTCAGACTTTTAAGACCTCTGTTTGGAAATAATAATGCACAGAATTGGGTTCAAGTATCAAGTTGCTGCTGTACCAAGGGCTGTTGGTGAGATCAACCAGAAACAGTTCCTGGTAACAGTTTCTTATTGTTCTAGTAAGTAGAATTTTAGGGTGGTCTAATTTTCCTTACATAGTACACTATTGCATGGTCGCTGAAAATGTAGGACATTCTAAGGGTATGGGACAGAATTGAAAGGGTGGGCTAGGGTTGAGTTCAATATCCCCTGCTAAAGAGAGTAACAGCATAAATAACAATAACTGAGTAACTGTGCTAAGTGCAGCAGCTGTGTGCATTGACAGCAGATGTGTGACTTGATGCTGAAATTGTGCTGCGTTTGGCAGTGCTAAGGTGTGTTAAGGTATTGCAGAGGGATTTGGGGAATGAGAGAAGAAGTTTTGTTGTGTGTGCAAACAAGTGTGGGGAGAGAATTGAAAGTAAATGAAAGTGTGGGGGGGAAGGCGGTAATTGTGCAGACTAATATGCGTGAGATAATAGTGTGGTGAAATGAGTTCACCATTTGCGGCCCAGTGATATCCTTGTGCCGATTAATTTGCAGAATGATCCAGTCCACTTCTAGTCCACCTACTGTACTGTCTAACTACATATTCACTTAAATATCAATTTAAAGTGAAAATATTTTTAAAGAGGCTTAGAATTATTTTGGTTTAAAGATTAGAATTTTTGGAAAGTCAAACTAAAAGTATACAGTATTATGTTTCTTTACTAAAAAAAAATAATAAACTCTTGCTTTTTAGAAATAACAGTCCTGAAAAACCTCCCGTAGCCTTAGTATTGGCTTTTATAATTGACAATGTGCTACAATAAAACTGATTCCCAAATTCCAGCCAGAAAGACAAAGGCCCATATTTACTAAGCAATTACCTTCCACGAGACACCTTTTGGTACAGGCAGATGCTCAGTCAATTCAAGTGAATGTAAGCATGCAAAAATGAAGGTTTTTCCAGGTAAGCACAGTAATACTTAAATGTTTAAGTCTTTCCTCAATTGGAGTCCCTGCTGAAGCACGAGTAAATGGAATGAGAGTTTGGTAGTGGCACACAAGATATTTAATGCTTTTTCACCGGTTTGACACTAAACATCCTTAAGAGAAAAGTCCATGGACTTGGAGGATATGAAAGCAAGAAGGTACAAAAAGATAGAACAGACAGGGTGATAGTGTTACTCTGAGATAGATGGAATCCATGCTGCTCTCCAGAAAGGCAGCTGCATGTCAGATAAGACTTGACGATGTTCACAAGTTAACAATGCTACCAATGTATATGTCATTAGGTGAAGATTACACCGAAACCCAAGAGGGTTCCACTTCCTGCCCTTATTCTGCATCCCTGCTCTGTGGTTCTTGTACTGAACTTTGTAAAGTTTTGCCTGGTTAACAAGGTGGGGGCACATATGTTGCCAAGTACTCCTCCCACAGGAGTTAACCTGAGCCAGGAAATTCAGGGGACTGAACCAGCGTCATCACAATTGGATTCATACCAAATTAAACGTGGATGTTATTTTATTGGAGTCATTGGCGGCATAGGAAGAGACTTGTTAAATACAATGCCAATTTGTTATTACATGCCTCAAGGGAAATAAACATACAGACATTAGAATATTGCATCAAAACCCAGAGATAAGTGTCACATATAGATGTGTATATCAGATATTAGGAACTTGTTAACCAGGCATTAACCTAAACGTGTATTTATCCCATTAGAATGTTGCGTAAAGTTATTGTGACTACTCGTTTAATAACAAGAGTAATAACAACTGGGCGCTCTTAAATGAATAGTGTCTTAATAAAATTAATTAAATCTATAATCTTACATATAGTATATCATAACCCAACTAGTAAGTGCAAATACATGTGCAGAGCTGACAATAATAGTGAAGAATGAAAATATTCTATACCCTACATTTATAATAACCACCTTCACCCAAAGTGAAAAACGTTTTTTAAAAGTATAAGTGTTTAAGTGCAGCAGCTCAAATACCCAGTGTGGACCGTGCTCTGGTCCCAAAAACAGCTTGAATATCCGAGAATGGGGAGCGCTCGCAGATCTCGTGGTGATATATGTGAAAGATAAAAACAAATAGTATAGCCAATTCATGAAAAATATATACAGTATGGTGTAAAAATGTGTTAGCCCTACTCACAGATGGTAACTGTAGTATAGGCGGATCAGAGATACATCTCTCTCTGAAGGGAGCTCTGTGGCCAATGCACCTCTATGTAGTCTGTCTTGTGTATCGTGTAGATCCAGTGTTGTCCAATGGATAAGAGAGAGAGAAATGCGCAAATAGGGCAGTATGTCCCAGATATGTATATATTGCCCAAACAATGATAGTAATAATTTTCACTCACATTTTAAAAATGTATAACATTCATTTGAGAGGACTGGCACGTTCACTACTCATTTATGACTTTTACAAACTCTACAAATCACTCACAGTGTCACAGGATGCAGAATATATATTGTACATGCATAAATTCAGTGGCACAATAATATGCAGCTTTAGCTGACCCACCCAATCTCATATTGGCCCGTGTGGTCTAACCAGCCCCCATTACATGGCCGTGTCTGGTGGTGCACCTGTAGGCAACAGGGCTCCTGAGTCTCCCGCATGGCGGTATTTGGAGATGTCACATCTCTGATGTCACTAACTGTGGACTCAGAGCATGTAGCCACTCCCATCCATACACAGGGCACCTCACCAGGGTGTGAGGGCAAACCTCCATGATTACTGCTGGCATTCCTGTAACTTACCAGGTTTTGCTGCCAGCAGGAGAGATGACTGCAGACCATTGTTATGCATGGCTACACAGATACCCTACCTTTAGTGACTGACAATGTGTATAACTTTCAGCACTTCTCAGGTAACCTCTTTCTGTTGTACAGTAAGTAGCAGATAATTATAAATACTTCCACTGCAAGTGTCTTATTCCCCATCATCATTAGCTTCTACTGTGCTTTACAGATGGATGATGTGCAGTTCTGGGATTGGTATAAAACCCATTTCAGGTGATAGTCCTATCACAAAGCTACAGTGGGAAAAAATCAAGCACAATAGTGCTGTGTGTCTAAACACAGTGGACATTTTTCATAGCTGTCAACAGCTCTATTAGGCAAACCATACATACAATTTAGATAATTGAAATTAACCCAGTAGGTTTGATGACATTTTGATACTTCTATGCCATCAAGGCAGCTTTTTGTAACAGGATAATTGTTTTTCTTTCCAGCTGTGTCTTTTCAGTTGTGTTAATGAAAAGTGTAAAGAACACCTATTTGAAGATGCCTGCCACCTGTGAAGGTGTTGTTTTTACTGGTGAATTTGTTAAGAACATGAAAAATCCCGAATCGACATTTTACAATATGTATACAATATGCATAGATAAATAGGTGCCTATATCAGTGACCAGGTATGTACCACAAAGTAGAATAGCAGTTTCATGATCTGCTGTGTGGTTTATCTGGCCTGACACTCACTGGCAGTGCTAAAATAACCAAAACAAATAATACAAACGTAAGAAAAGCAAAGACAAAAGGAAAAGACCATCAAAATTCAGCATCCATCAGTACATGCTGTGACTGCAAAGAGGACGGTACAGAAGGGTTTAAAAGACGATTGTACATGTTTACATAGGAACACCACCAGACATACAGTCATTTAAATGTAGTTATCAGCAACACAGATAAAATCCAAACTTAGTGCGGGAAGTTATAATGGCAATACATAGAATGAAACCATGCAATGCAATTGTATTGTATTTAACTAGAACCCCTTGCAGTGGTGGGTATCCTGGAAGCCGTAGGTCCCTTAAAGCTGAAATTTAACACAGCTCAAATCTGGTGACCCCCTGCTTCAATCCTGTAATAATTTTTTTTTTAATGAAACTTGTATAGCTGCTTTAAAACTATAGTTCAAGCAATATCCTACATGTGTGCTTTTTTCTTAATAAATCAGTTCTGTACTTTGAGAAAATACTTGTTGCATTTTTTTAAACAACTCTAAGTGACATTTTTTATGTATAATAATGTAACAAACATTTTTGTTTCTATAGCAACCACTTACAAAGTCCCCTTGCTCTTCTGAAACAGGCCCTGGCACACCCCTTTTTGAGCCCTGCCACCTCTCTAGCAATGCACCAATTGTATCTAGTGACTGCCTGGTCACATGATCTTCCCCACAGAACTTTGCATCTTTGGACTTCTTCTGCTGCACTGACAGTTATTTAGTGAACCTGAGCCGAATCTTCGCCAATTGATCATAGTAGAACAGATCAATCGTCAACTTATCTAATTACTTATCATTGTGTTGAGAGGGAGTGGCTCAGAGTAAAGACACTGACTTGCACTGAGAGTTTGAAGCAGGCGAGCCTGGTTCAATTCCTGGTTTCAGGACCTTGGGCAAGTCACTTTATCTCCCTGTGCCTCAAGCACCAAAAACATAGATTGTAAGCTCCACGGGGCAGGGACCTGTGCCTGCAAAATGTCTCTGTAAAGCGCTGCGTACAACTAGCAGCGCTATACAAAAACATGCCATTATTATTATTATTTATTGTATTGATGCACATATTAAAGGTTTTTTTTTTTTTTTTTTTAAACCCGCAGCTTGAACGCCTGCTTTAAGGCGCTCTCCAATGTTCTTGGTCATTTTATTTTTATTGTATATTATTAATGGAAACCAACCTTAATCCCAGAGAGATTCTTATTACCAAAATACCAAGAAAAATACTTCTGGTTACCTATAGGAATAAACATATTCCTAATGGGTTTGTGCGTTACTAATCGGGCCGAGACAGCCAAGTTTCCATTTATGTCAGAATCCTGCACTTTTTCAAAAGTTAATATTTAAAAAAACTAAGCTTCATTCGTGATATCAAGTGAAAGCTACAATATGTTCAGAACCCCACCGAACCCAAACATTGTACTGTTCATGAAGCTAAGGGCTAGGAATGAAACATCATTTCCCATCTTACACTGAAGTCTTCACTAGAGATGAGCGAATCCACCCAAATCCCTTTCCCGGATTTTCTCGCATTTCCCTCCCAAAATCTGTTTTACGGTTTAAAATCCACAAATGGACTTGGTCAATTTTAATCCATGCGGATTCAGCTATCACCGCCGTTTGGATACTACAAATCCGTCCACGGGTTGCAGAATCCATGTAGTGTATTGTTAAAAATAATTAAAAATGACACAATATGGGAATTTCTCTTTTTGAGCTTGGTCCGCTGAAATCCATGGACCAAATCAACTGGATCCAAATTTGCCCGCAAAATTTGCGCATCTCTTGTCTTCACACCATATGATGAATATGTTTTTATATGTCATTATGGCTTTTAAGTGGTTATGGGAGTGTGTAGCTTTAAGTATCAGCATTAATAGCAAGTGATTTAAAGTGCTCTTGGATGTGAAGTGTGTAATAGCTAATCAGCTATTGAGGGACTCAAAAAGCTCATTGGATATTCTACATAAAATAATGACAACTAAACCCTTCACCAACAAGCATTACATATATTGGGAAAAGAAAAACCAAAGGATTAGTATCTGGAAGAATCAAAGACAGGCACAGAGATTGTGTGTGTGTGTGTGTGCATACAGTATGATGGAGCGTTAATCTCACCGCTTCTCACACTTTTTATACACTGGACAACTCTCGGCTCCTTTTTTATAATGGGGATATATCAATAGAACAATGCTACCTAAAATACGATACTATTGTATCATCAGTCCATAAGATAACTGCAGTGCAAAAAGATACAATTGCTGTAAAACAATACTAACATAAAACAGTAGTGATGCAGTATTACAATTATAGGGTTAGTAGAGTTACTTGCTTGGCTGGATATACTATCAAACCTTAACACAAGTCAATGGAACAACCCAGTATGTATTGTACAGATGGAAACATACTGTAGTTGTGTTATTTTTTCCAGTACAATTCTGAGCATCTAACCCATACTCACTCCCCACCCCGTCCTTATCTTCACTGTGTTCTCACAAACTTCTGTGCAGAAAGGATTTTTTGTCATTTTATTGTATAATGCTTTCTTCCCACTATAATTTTACTGTGTAGACATTTTGAGCAAGTAGATCGCAGTCTAAGCATTATTCATGCCCAACTAGATAAGTTAAAATTAATAGAATTTCAAATATGTTTTAATAAACTGAATATGCTTTTACAAGCACCAATATTGATATAAATAGGGAATAAAGTATATGTTTACAAAGTAGGCATACTTAGGCTGCATCATATGTGCACAATGCAAATCAATGTATAGCTGAATGATTATAATGAACAACGCTTGTATGGTATTTTGTACTGCTAAGACCCCATATGTGCTTTACTTTACTAGTTAGACAGATACTGCCTATAATATAATTTTGCAGGGCAAATATTGCTAATAGAACCCTACTCTAAAAACAAAAGCAGAATTGGGAATAATTGTGGTTGTGCTTTTTTTGGTAAGGTACCCTACAAACTCAATAACATGACAACAATGCCAATGAGTATACAGATGCAGCTGCCTTTTTTAGACCACTTGCCTTTGAAAATGTGTGGCTATCTTGCAGTAACTCCTGAGATGGTCCACAGCAGGCTGTAATGGCCCATCAGAACACAGCGGGGGTACCTGCGTTTGAATGGGACACACAACCTGGTAGGAGTCACACAGCGTGAGTCCCATTCAAATGCAGAGACCCCCGCTGTGTTAATCCGATGGGCCATTAGTCTGGCTGCAGAAATCTCCCAGCGTTACTGCAAGATATCCACAGATTTTCTATGGCAAGTAGTCTAAAAACGGCAGCTGCATCAGTGATTTTCTGTTGTACCTTTACATATATATTATTACAGTGAGAAATGTATTTCTTATTTAGACAAGATGAGATCAAGAACTCATAAGGATGTAAAAAAAGGTGGGGTGGAGGGGTTATTTAAAAAGCCTATAATGAGTAATATATACAGTACTTTGACATTATCAGGTTTCTCAAGTAACGCCTCCACATCCTCTTCCAATTGGTTTATAATAAGTGCCTTTCTCATACTGCTTACATTGTAATTTAGAACCACATTAAAGGTGGGTATTTGACGGTCTTACAGTAGCATTAGTTTGGTCCCTGTAATGACAGAGGGCAGTGTGAGTGGGTGGAAGCCAGGTTTGGACACATTGTGCTTCAAAAGGGTTTAGCATTCGTTTACCATGATTAAGAGTGTAAGTTCATTTTATTAGTGAAATGTGTTCCACGGAGGGATTAACATGCTTCCATTGTGACATTTCCACTGTATAAATCCATACATTCTCTATTTTTCACAGTTCATTATGTGTTTGTTTCCTTTAATTCTTGTTCTATACATTATTTTGTGATTACAGTAGATCGATTTCCCCCATGTCTCCTTGTTTATTTCAAACCAATTCATCAAATTACAAAATGCTTTTAAACTTGTTCTCCCTGAGAGCCATTTTAGTGGTAACTTTTCACACAATCACTGAATCCAACAGAAGGCATTTTTTAAAAATCTCCCTTTAAAAGCTTTGAAGCTAATGACAACTTCATTAAAGCTGCTAGAAAATTGGTTTCCATTAGTGAAATAATTATTTTTCTCACCATAGTCCACAATCAGTTACTATAAAAGATACATGCATGTTACATGTGATTATTAGAAACAAGATTAATGTTGTGTAATTTCTCCAAAATGAAGTTTCTTTTCAGTACAGAATATATATATGTACCAACCTGGTTCAGCTCCAGAGACCCCCTGCACCTCTACACTATGAAATAAATGTATATTAAAATAAATAATTTTCGGGCGACATTTCCGCTGGGAGAGGCGGCTCTCTCAGAGCCGCTCTCTCTGCAGCAAAAAGGAATCGCCGGTTTAGGCCTTTTCAGAGGCTCGGGGCTCTCGCTGGCAGCAACTCGCCCGTTTTGGGAATTTTGCTATCACTGGTAATCGAGCCTTTCTGAATACCGTGATAGCAACCCCCAAAAAAAACGGCATGTTAAATGCCCTGGCGATAATTTTTATCAACCCTCTCTGAATGAGGCCCTTAGAGTTCACAATTAGAGTCCATCCGGATCCACTGAGAATGTAATGCAATTGAAAGGATTCAGACCACCAGATTACTATTGGCTCGGTGCAGCTCCTTTGATGTGGTACAGCCACCCACAATAGAATCTACAGAAAAAAAAACAAAGAGAAGCGCAGGCTCCATAGTGTTTAGCTGAATAAAAATAAATTCAATTTAAAATGACATGCAGTCCCTAGGAATCACACTTACAAGATTTAATTTTTTTTAAAAACCACAGAACATTTGAAAGAAATCTCTAAGGGGTACGTCAGCTGGGTTGGACGGGTCCAATGTAATACTCTGCTTTGGTATGGTACAGCTGCTGGAAACTCCTGTCGCACTTCTGCAATGCTACACTAGATCAGCCAGTCTCCCAGCACATTAATGCCAGTCCTCCGGTCAGCTGAATGCTCTGGACACAGACCGCATGTGCAGCGTTTAGAACCAGGCTATCCGTCAGGTACAGGGACCTCCTCTCTGCCACCGTGCGTGCTGACGTCACCACCTTCTCCCAACTAGTTTCGTCACTATCACGTGACATCCTCAGGGGTTCTCTCAAATGTTCAGTGGTTTTTAAATCTTGTAAGTGTGATTCCTAGGGACTGCGTGTCATATTAAATTGACTTTATTTTTATACAGTTAAACACTATGGAGTCTGCGCTTCTCTTTGTTTTTTTTCTATATATATATTAGGTCACTAGGTTGGTTATTTTTAATATGCACCAATATCAGTAATACATTGTAGGGAAATTGAGCTAATGGTTATCAACAAGTTGTATTGTATTGTATTGTATGTCTTTATTTATATAGCGCCATTAATGTACATAGCGCTTCACAGTAGTAATACATGGGGTAATCAAATAAATAACAGATAATATAAATAACAGAGCATGGGAATAAGTGCTTTAGACATAAAAGTAACATTAAGGAAGAGGAGTCCCTGCCCCGAGGAGCTTACATGAATGCTTAGTGAATAAACCCCTGTAAACCTACAGTATACAGATTAATTGCACTGATTCATGGCACATGGTCAGGTGAAGGGTAGCTGTGAATACCGTGCCTGGTCTGAGTCCCACACAGAGCTTCTTGTAAACGTGTGTATAGCCTATTGGTGATGCAGTCTGTCCTATGTGGCAGGATCTCATTAAAACTGTCACTAGCATTAATCCAAATTAAAAAAGAAGTGGTTAGGCGCACACTTGTAGTGAAAAGGTCAGCTCAGACCATTTATGAGTGAAATGAGACCAGGTGCACAATGTTTCAGCATACACAGAGCCCCTTCTTCAGTCCCAGATGGTATGCTAGAATGGGACTTATAGAACCAAATGCATATTCTACTGCTGAACTCCATTCTTTTGATGGTGCCACCCTCCCCCTATATCCAAATCAACATTGGCTTTCCCTTCTACTTTGTCTCATCAAACTGATGACAAATTTTTCTATTACTGACCCTGGTGGCCATATTTGTAGTTTTTTTGCCAAGGCTGACCGTGGTGGCATAATGACCTCCTGGGACATGTATGTGAGATTCAGGGTTTCATTTGGCAGAACCCTGGAAACAGTAGCAGCACAGCTGAATTCCGCAAGAACCCCAAAAGACTAAGATAACCCCCCTGTAAAAACACAAGAGCAGGTCAGATTGCTGCTGTAACTTGCAGAATGCATAAAGGCATTTTAATTGATTTAAAAAATACATGAATAATCTAGTCCAAATGTCATTTTTAAATAACACAAAACCAATCCAAAATGTTACAGTAAAAGAAAAAACATGCTTGTCATATCTTTGTATCAATATCATAGTTACAATCTATACTCATGGAACCCCCTGCTTTATAGAAAAACAGCAACATAGAATTTAATGGCAGATATGAACTATCGATGAGCGAATACGCCGAAATCCGTTTCCCAGATCCGCCATTGGATACAACTCGTAGACGGATTTGTAGATTCAGCAATCTGTTGGCGGTTTCTTAAGAATTCTTATGAATCCGAGGATTGGATTCTTCAATTCCGTCCATGAGTTGTGGCATCTGCTGAGTGAATTGGTAATAATAAAAAAAAATCCACAAAACGTGAATCACTCTTTTTGACATTGATCCGGTGTAATCCGTGGACCAAAGGAACCGGCCGATCCGCTGTGGATCCAAATTCGGAAAAAACATTCGCCCATCACTAAAAAGAACCACACGAACCACCTACAGATGTAGCGAGATTTACTGTCTCTGGAGCAACGGTCGAAAAGCAGAATTCTGGAGTCCGAGACAGTGTCTGCCACAGTCACACTGTGGTGGTGGGCATATGCCTCTGGATCGCAGCTAGCCCCCTACAGCGATAATCCTCAGTCGCATGACCGTTGATTGCCCTGGAGTTAAAAACAGTTAGTCCTTCTACACCTGTAGTCTGCCCAATTTCCAATTCATACTGTAGATCAGGCACTAAGCTTTAAACATTGGAGAGCGGTTGCATTATCACTTTATTGCAACTACTGTACAATAACTATTTCAACAAGCACCTTCCCATCTTTGGAAAGTTAATATTTTAGAGAGCACTACACTGTGTGCAATCACAGTTGTCTGACATATCCTGACCCAATCGTGGCACTGAAGTATCAACAGCAGGTACTGTATGCTTAGTGTACAAGCTTAACATGGGAAGCTTTTGGTTTCAAATATAGTCATGCTGTAACCCAGGGGTGCTCCATTCCAGTCCTCAAGACTGACCCCCCCCCCCCCCAAGCAGCCAAGTTTTAAGGATATCCCTGCTTCACCGCAGGTGCTGCAGTTAGTCTTTGCTTCAGCATAGGTGGCTCAGTCTTTGACTGAGTCACTGATTGAGCACCTATGCTGAAGCTGGGATATCCTTAAAACCTGATCTGTTGAGGAGTCTTGAGTTAGAGGATCTGTTGGAGTTAGAACCTGTGCTGTAATCAAAGCTTCGGTAAAATCAAGAGGACATACTGTAACATCAAACTTAGATTAGACATCAGCTCTCTTTATATTATTGAGATGTGTTTGCCTTTCCATTTGTGATTTGTTTGAGATCCAGATTTCAGAGTATACTTGTACATCCAGAAACAGACATTTAATCTTTTGTGCTGTCACCGAGTATGAATATCAGACCTTTGATACACAATCTACACTGTGGTTTATTCAGCAGATCCAAAGCATCCTCTGTCCTAATAAAATAAGGATATTTAATAAAATAATTTATTAAGCCATAAAGGAGTGAGCAGGGCTAAACATGACCACCCCAATCAATGTGCAATGTGCCACATAGGAAAAATTGAATTTTAGTTGGTTAGTAACTTTTTAGGGTGAATTTTAAGATCAAATTAAACGTGTTTTATATGGTGAAGTTTGGGAAGTTGGCGCTTCCTCTAAAAATGTGTGCTGTACAAATGGGAAATTACAACCAACACAGGGACATCCCTTCTGATTATAGGAAATGAGATTTCACCAGCAAGGAAAGGGTTCTTTACAGTAAGGGCAGTTTCCATGGGTAATGAATCCCACATTGTGACTGTGATGGCAGATACAATAGATATCTTTAAGAAAATGCTTGACATATTGTTGAAAAGGAAATGTATACAGGGATATACCTAATAAGTAAAGTTGTGGTCACCAAAATCGATCAACTAAAAAATAATGTAATCTCTGTACTGCAGGAGAACGACGACATATTCAAATTATATTTATGTTACAATAAAGTGGGGCAATTTATACAACATCTACTATTCAAATTGCACAGAATAATAGCTATAAACTGTAGTAAATAAGTTGCCAAGCAACAACGCCTTCTGTAAAAAGTACCCTAAATAAAAGACACATATTAACTACTTTAGCCAAGGCTTTTTAACAGCATTTTAGGCACTTGATATGAACAAAATATTTGCATGATGTTGCGAACCACGTGAAATTTGCATTTTGAGATACGAAAAAATCTGAGGCGATTCGCCAGGCATTAGGTCGCACATTCTGTTATTCCACTAATTTGCTAAATTGTCTACAATTGCTAGATTCACTTAATGCTTAGACCAGGGATGGGCAACCTATTTTTCAATGTAGCCACAGGTGTGGCGAATTAGAAGTGAAAATAGCCACACCATGTAAAAATTGAGGTAAGGGAACTGTGGCGGCAGGAGGAGGTAACCCCGCAGCAGCAGTGGGGGCAGGGAGGGTGCCGGTGAGGGCAGGCTTGGTGCAGCTGTTGGGGAGGAGGGGTGGTCTGGGAAACATGGGAGGGGATGATGTGGGCAGCGTGAGAGGGGAGGGTGAGGGCAGCGCAAGAGGTGAGGGCAGCGCGAGAGGGGAGGTGAGGGCACCGCAAGAGGGGAGGGTGAGGGCAGTGCGATAGGGGAGGGTGAGGGCAGCGCAAGAGGGGAGGGTGAGGGCAGTGCGAGAGGGGAGGGTCAGGGCAGCGTGAGAGGGGAGGGTGAGGGCAGCGCGAGAGGGGAGGGTGAGGGCAGTGCAAGAGGGGAGGGTGAGGGCAGCGCGAGAGGGGAGGGTGAGGGCAGCGCGAGAGGGGAGGGTGAGGGCAGCACGAGAGGGGAGGGTGAGGGCAGCGCGAGAGGGGAGGGTCAGGGTAGCGTGAGAGGGAAGGGTCAGGGCAGCGCGAGAGGGGAGGGACAGGGCAGTGTGAGAGGGGAGGGTCAGGGCAGCGCGAGAGGGGAGGGTGAGGGCAGCGCGAGAGGGGAGGGTGAGGGCAGCGTGAGAGGGGAGGGTGAGGACTGCGTGAGGGGAGGGTCAAGGCAGCGCGAGAGGGGAGGGTCAGGGCAGCGCGAGAGGGGAGGGTGAGGGCTGCGCGAGAGGGGAGGGTGAGGGCAATGTGAGAGGGGAGGGTGAGGGCAGCGCGAGAGGAGAGGGTCAAGGCAGTCTGTGGGGGAGATTGGGCAGCATGAGAGGGGGTGGTCTGGGAGCATGAAGGCAGCATGAGTGGGGATCTGGGCAGCTGGAGAGGGCATCAGGGGTGATGGGGGTACCGGGGCATCCTGGGGGGTATCCTAAGCCAGGTGGTGGGGGCTTATGCAGGCTGTGGGGGTTTTAAGAGTCTATTCTGGGGGCTGCTCCCAAGGTCTATGGCTCATGGTGGAGCGGATCAGTGCAGCCGAAGTTACTCTCAGCCCCCTGACAGTGGCTGGTGTCTGCTGGCTTCTCCCTCCCAGGACAGCTGAGGAGCAGGCACCGGAGTGAGGCTGGGGAGCTTCCTCTCTGTGGTGCTGCAGCTTCTCCTGTCCCTGTGGCTGCCGGTGCAGTAAGAAGAGGGGGTGGGGGAGAGGGGGAGAGATGAGGAGAGAGAGCTTCCTCTCCGTGCTGCTGCTTCTCTTGTCCCTGTGGCTGCCGCTGCAGTAAGAAGCAGGTGAGGAGAGAGGAGGAGAGAGAGCTTCCTCTCTTTGCTGCTGCTTCTCCTGTCCCTGTGGCCGGTGCAGTAAGAAGCAGAGGGGGGAGAGAGGAGGCTCTATTCGTCACAGTTTCACTGCCAATTCGCCCCAAGTAGGGCTTAGACCATAAATAGGACACACACCGTGTTTTGCTCACGGCCTGGCGATATTTCACTGAAAGCTTACTCATTTTGGTGACATTATTAAGCTTACAATTTTGCAAATGCATTTGACAGCTTCACATGTCTCTAATAAGCACATAACCTTTCAGAAAAGGGAAGATATTCCAAACAAACGTTCACTTTAAAGATCAAATATGTCCAAGATTGCTAATTTCATTGATAAGAAAACTTGTTTTTTTCACGGCTATGTATGCCTGCTCCTTCAACATAGGGTTTAAAAATAAATATCGTTTCAATTTGTTGATTGGAAGAGATTGGAAAAGAGCGTGAGTTGGATATACACGACAGCCTGACTGTTTCAAATATACTGGTGTCAAAGCACCAGTAAAAGCAAATGTTCCTTGGTTTCTCAGACACTTAGGGAAGCAGATAGTTGAGAGGAGCGCACGATCCGACAGGAGCAAGGAGAGGACCCAGAATCAAAAAAATATAAACTTTATTGTGTCATAAGACCTAAAATCCAACGCGTTTCGAACGCTTGTGCGTTCTTTATCATATATCTTATGACACAATAAAGTTTATATTTTTTTGATTCTGGGTCCTCTCCTTGCTCCTGTAGGATCGTGCGCTCCTCTCAACTATCTGCATCCTATACTACTATTGGAAGCTGCACATCCAGCCAGCCACGCCGAGGAATTGTGAGTACTTATTCTGCTACAGGGGAATTTCCAATGAGATCGATCATGGAGGGGGGGGGGGGGTCATTCCTACCCATTACCTGTCTTCAGGAGGTTCGTTAACCCATTATTCGTAGCTGCATTACTACAACTCATCATTATTGTCTCTGGACTATCCCCGGATGTTGGTATTGGCTATTATTGGTTATTATACCTAGCATTTAAGTGCTTCTCCTCTACTTAGGGAAGCATACAAAGAGCTTTCATATTGTATAGAGTTGTGTAAAATAGAGGAATGATCAAGTCATCCTTGTGATTTAGACACTGCATGACATGGATAAGACAACAGGAATGTTACAAACAGTGGATACGTACACAATGCGAACAGTTGTTGATTGTTGTACTGTATGAGTGCAGTGTTTATAATGAGATGTTGATGTTCTCTATGGTGAACTGATGCATTTTGTTGAAATTTGATTTATAATGGGGTATCTATGGATAGACTACTTGGTTAATTGTTATGTGAATACCATATAATATGGTGAGTTGCCAAATGAGAAAGTACAGCATCTAAATCAAAGGGGTGAATGAAGATTAAACTATACAGTATATACTATGGTTTCAATTGTTTGTTTGTTTTTAGCTGAATGACAGAGAAAAACAGGAAACACTTTGTATTCTAAATATTCTTGGTCACAAGGTTACAGAGTTCCAATGCCTTTCTCTTGGTCTTATTGGGTGTAGCTCTAAACCTTCAGCTAATAAGTACCAACAACACACTAAAATGCCCATATATAAAATATATTTCTATGTGCACATTAGTAGTTTAAGTAAAATAATTATTAAGACAATCAATCCCATCACCTAACGCATGAATGTGCATGCAAAATCCATAATTGCGAACTCCCCCATTTAAAATGCCTTTATTTGTGAAATTATTTATCTCATTTAGTAAACATAATGTGCAATTTTAACACTTATTTTTTCTTAAACTCTCCATCTATGAAGAGAACAAGCTGTGTGGGAGTAGTTGAAACATACTGAATAGGGAGATATTATATGAACCCTTCATTTTATAACTCCTGTGCAGATTGCGTGTGTGTTGTAATGTTTTGTGTCACAGGTTTGCATTGGAATGTAAGAACTACAGTGTACAGTACTATGCAATGATATTTCCAATTATTTTCATAATCTGCATCTCTAAAAATCCTTTGCCTGCTGTTTCATGACTAACAAGACTGATAATAACATTGACAGTGATAACATAAGATAAAGATATATAATTTTTGAACAGTAAATGGAAGGCCACTTTATTATTTAACAGGAGACAAGATAAAATGTTAACACATTAGATATTTCCCAAGGGAATTAAACACTGCGCAGTTACAGCTAAAGGCAAATACCGTACTTCACAATCTCACCCAAAACATGTAAAACAGAATATTTAAACCTCTGAACCTCAGAGGGGCTTTGTCTGAGAAGACACTGATAATATGTAATGAATAATTGATTTGAAGGTGCCAGAAATGATTTTAGGATTCATTAAAAATACAATGTGTTATAAATTTTAAGGTATGTAAAGAAAAAAGTAATTTTAAGACTTTGGGCATAAATGATGAGGCTCTTGCACACAAGTACTTAGTCTTCAGCACAATGTGAGTCACTTACAAAAGTCTCCTAGCTATAAAACAGAAGAAACCCTGGAAGCAAAACAGCACCAGATTCACTAAAGAAACAAAGTCCATGATGTACAGTATATTCTATGATAGATCTGGTACTGTTGTTAGCAATCGCTGCTACCTCAATGTTGTAGCTGGGACACTTAAATATATAATCTCCAGTGGCGTGGAAGAAGAACGACTGGACTCCAGTACAGATCAGTGTAGTTCTGAACCTCTTCATGGCAATGACGATAGTTATGATTTATGGTATTCTGCCGTCTTGTGTGCTGCGCTTTGGTGATTTGTTACACTTGTAAAAAATCCAATCCTGGGCTGGGAATAAAACGTACCAAGACAATATGTTGCAATTTGCTTTTTGTTATTATGGTCAGGCCCGCCGATAACTTTCTCTGACCCAACTTCCGCAATCGGCTGGGCCCCCATCCACTGTAGTGCCCAGGACAGCTCTGCCCAATGGGGCAGCCCTGATTGTGGTTCTGAAGGGTACTGTATCTCAGTTCATGGACACATACTGTACTACTGTATCTCAGAATATGGAGGGATTTCACTTTTTTACCGCTTGGTTACTAGTATAAGCCAATTTATACATGTACTGTATGTAAACATACTGTATTCTTATACCCTAACAAGCTGTAAATATGTATTATCTGAACATGTTGTAAAACTGACACTTTCTTTATTGTGAGCTGTCATGGAGTCATGTGATGTTCAAACAATGAAATCATTTAATCCTTCATTTATCACTGTACCAGTGACAGCCAACTCCCATTTCAGTAAGAGCCCAGAGGCAGGAATTGCTATTTGTGAGGGCTCGAAGAGTTAATACCCCTGCTGATTAATAGTTGCTCGTGCTGGGAAGGGTATCTACAATAACTACATCACAGAATGAAGAGTCCTACTAAGGTTTGAAATATGAATCATGTTCACTTGTAGCCTGAAAACCAGGCTTTCACAAACTCGCGCACACATTGGCTTTAATTCAATGTATAAAGCAGTGTTTTCAAAAGGAGCTCCTTGTGCCTCCCTGAAGGGCTCCCTGCAATTTTCAGGTCAGTTGAAAATTGTACAAAATACAGATGAATTTACAATGCATCTGATCTCAGATGCACTATTAGGCCACGTCCATACTTTATACTTTCTTGCTCAGGCGCGCTGACGCTTAGCTGCGACAGCCGTCAGCGCTCATTTTTCGTGGCCTTGCCTCAGAGACAGCGAGTGTACTCGCGAGGCTGGTGGGAGGCAGGGCTGGAGGCGGGATTCCTGCAGTGGCTATGTCGCGTCATCGCGCATGCGCGGTGAGCACGGCAACGGCAAGTTCCTGCAGTGCTGCCCAGCCCGGGGACAGCGGCTGTGCTGCTGGGGGACACACATGTAGCTATGCTGCCCCTGGTACACGCAGTTCCTGCAGTGATGCCCAGCCCGGGGACAGCGGCTGTGCTGCTGGGGGACACACATGTAGCTATGCTGAGGGAGAGAGTAGGACTTTACATGATGAGGAGGAGGAGGTGGGCGAGCAGAGAGAGAGGATACCCCTTTTGAATTATTATCCCCGCTGGCGCCACACACTCAGTAGCCCGTTCACATATCCCTGCTCTCCTTTCATTGGTTGCTGAGGCGTCACGTTACCGGAGTCAGTGCGTGAATTATAAATTTCAGTGTCGGCTCTGTTCAAGCGCGCCTCAGCAAGCAACTGAAAGCATGCGCGAGCCCCTACTAAAGCCGCTTTAATTGCGGCTGTAGGAGCTCAGCGGGAAGCATCAGCAAGCGAGAGCAAGCGAGAGCAAGCAAGCAGTAAGCATGCCCTGGGCCTTAGAGAAGGGTTGTGGTTCCTTACAATGTATCTGATCTCAGACGCGCTATTAGAGAGGGTTGGGGTTCCTTAAAATGCATCTGATCTCAGACATGCTATTAGAGAGGGTTGGGGTTCCTTACAATGGATCTGATCTCAGACATGCTATTAGAGAGGGTTGGGGTTCGTTACAATGCATCTGGTCTCAGACATGCTATTAGAGAGGGTTGGGGTTCCTTACAATATATCTGATGTCAGATGCTATTAGAGAGGGTTGGGGTACTGCAGAGTTTCACCATAGAATTGTAGCCCCTGTAAGTAAGAGCGGGCTACTTATCCTTCTCCTACTGGAGTAAGCCCTGGTAAGGGCAGGCGCCAGTAGTAACCATGGGTTTTCCCCCCTTCAAGCCCTGCCTGGAGTGGTAGAGGAGGGGCCCCCTGACTCTGTGCAGGCCTAGACAGAGGGGAGGTCCTGCTGACATCATGAGGGGCAGGGTGACTCTATTTAGTGGGCTGTTCTGTGTGTGTGGGAGTCAGTTCTGAAAGCTGCCTGGTTGGAGCAGTGTGTCTGTTCTATGCAGTGAAAGAACCGTCAGCCTGAGAGAGCTGAGAGAGAGAGAGAGAGAGAGAGAGAGAGAGAGAGATGACCTTGTGAAGGCTGAGCGTTTAGCCTGTCAGTCTGTGGAGTTATGTCCTACGAGCTGAGGAGTGACGTGCTGGTCTGAAGTGGAGTAGGACCCAGCAGAGCTAATGAATGAACTGAGAGACCACGTGTAGAGTGAGAACGATGCTTGGAGGAGATACTCAGAGCCCCTCTGAGTAGAGCGGACCGAACTATAGAGGTGGACCAATGCCCCTCACCCTGTTCAGGGGGTGAGGGGAAAGTCATCTAGCCTCACCCAGAGGGCCTACCCTGGGGGGAGTGGAGGCAGGGGTATTGAGGCCCCATCCAGACCATCCTGCAGGGATACAGTCTGGAGGAGAAGGAGAGGAGACAAGGAGGGATTACATTTGGGAGCACTGCTTTATTGGAACTGCTGAAGTGCATGAACTGCTGTGTACTACCTCAAAGTGTTACAAGACAATAAAGACATTGCCGCTGTTTTACATAAGACTGTGTTTGAGTTCGGGAGCATTCACCCTGGGACCAGGGTTCTTTCTCTGTAAGGGTCCTACCCCATATCCCTGGGGCTTATAGAGAATGGAGGCGCTGCACCACTAAAGACTGAAGGCCATTATCCCAGAAGAATGTCCTGTTGTTCCCAATACCAACGCGGGAGACTCAGGCCCTCCTGTTCCACGCAGGTATGCACCACCAAGTACATGTAGCCAACCCTCTCTACATGGAAGGGAATATGTATCTAAAGGCGCCTAATGTATATAGATAAATGACATAAAGGACATAAAAACCAGGCCTGTTGGACGATCAGGAAATGGCTCCAATGGGTGTGCTTAAAATGAATGAAAAAGCACAAAACATAGCATAATACTGTATGGTAAAAGGACAAACAACATTTAGAACAAACAGCATATATAACAGATATGAATCAGCTGAGAGATCAGATAGGTGAAAATTTAAGATAAAAACATTTAATATAACATATCATTAAACACATATGAATGTAAAAAATATAAGTATGGACAATAAAATAATGGATAAGCACACTGCAGCACTGGTGGAATCAGATGAAATGCCCACTCACCAGATAGATGATACAGGCAAGCGGTGGATATATTTGAGAGTATCCCCTCTCTGTGATAGAAACTGCCAGCTGCTCCTGGGCGTCTCCGTGAATGGGAAGTGTGCACGCCAGCCGGCCTGGGGGCGAATGGTCTCCCTCGGCACACTGGAGTGAACGTGCAGCTATCTTTAGATCGGCAGCAGCAGATTCGTCTCGGGTGTTGCAAACAACCAGCCAGCTGACAGCCAGCAAACGCTGATTCGTCTCTGCTATCGTGGAGGGGGAATCACCAACCAAATGGTGCAGAAGTGCTTCCTTTACCACCCTACGCGTTTCAAAAGCTAACCGCTTTCTTCCTAATATACCCCTGAGGAAGAAAGTAGTTAGCTTTCGAAACGCGTAGGGTGGTAAAGGAAGCACTTCTGCACCATTTGGTTGGTGATTCCCCCTCCACGATAGCAGAGACGAATCAGCGTTTGCTGGCTGTCAGCTGGCTGGTTGTTTGCAACACCCGAGACGAATCTGCTGCTGCCGATCTAAAGATAGCTGCACGTTCACTCCAGTGTGCCGAGGGAGACCATTCGCCCCCAGGCCGGCTGGCGTGCACACTTCCCATTCACGGAGACACCCAGGAGCAGCTGGCAGTTTCTATCACAGAGAGGGGATACTCTCAAATATATCCACCGCTTGCCTGTATCATCTATCTGGTGAGTGGGCATTTCATCTGATTCCACCAGTGCTGCTGTGTGCTTATCCATTATTTTATTGTCCATACTTAGATTCTTTACATTCATATGTGTTTAATGATATATTATATTAAATGTTTTTAACTTAAATTTTCACCTATCTGATCTCTCAGCTGATTCATATCTGTTATACATGCTGTTTGTTCTAAATGTTGTTTGTCCTTTTACCATACAGTATTATGCTATGTTTTGTGCTTTTTCTTTCATTTTAAGCACACCCATTGGAGCCATTTCTTGATCGTCCAACAGGCCTGATTTTTATATCCTTTATGTCATTTATCTATATACATTAGGCGCCTTTAGATACATATTCCCTTCCATGTGTATGTTCTGATCAGGGGGTCAGTTTGTTGTATCCTAGGCAGCCCCTTATATGTGGTTAATACCCACACTTAAGGTGTCATATAATATTTTTCTCTGTTTGGTTAGCGCTACCTGTGTCTTTGTTTCTTCCAACCCTCACTACACCCTAGATATGCTATCTGTGTCTGGGGGGGGAACATGGGTTACAGAATTATTATACATCACTTTGTATCAATGTACTGTATCAAAATGCTTTGCTCCCATTTCTCTCCTCTTGTGGCAGTGTTTGTTTTGGGGAGTGGTTATACAGTACTGTACGGTACAGGCATAATATAAAAAGAGTATGAAAACAAGTAAAAGTAAAAGTACTGATTACAAAATACTGTAATACAGTACGTACAGTACTGTATAGAAATGTGATAATTTTATATTCGAAGAAGACGCGACGCTATATTTTTGTAATACTGTATACTGTAAATCCTCCATTTTACAAATACTGCGCGCGCACACACAGACATAATGCATTAGACATGCATTAGACTTATTAGACTTTTAAGACAAGAGCTCGCGAACGCCCACCTGTGTTTTTAGACGGTATTGCAGCATAGCAGACAGCGCTAAAAATCCGAGCGCTAACATACCGGAAAGCGCTACGGAAAAAAAGAAAATATACCGCATCTGTCCCGCGTATCCGGCCGCATTAGGATAAAGGCGGCCGCAGCTGTAGAAGGAGTTAGTAGAGGTGAGAGTCAGAGCAATATTCTAGTTAGATGGATCAACGTGTACATTAGACTGTGGCCATTTTCTTTTATTTTGAATGAAATAAATGTGTCAGTTTTGAGCTTGTTTTATCCTCTTCTCTTAAGAGACCTGCCCCAAATGTAAGATACAAGATGAATAAGCTGGTGCAAGTGCTTCATAATGCTGTAGACCAGGGGGGTCCAAATCCAATCGCTAAGGACTATCAACAGGTCAGGTTTTCAGGTTATCCGTGCTTCAGCACAGCAGGCTCAATCAGTGGCCCAGTTGAAGACTGTACCACCTGTGCTGAAGCAGGGATATCCTGAAAACTTGACCTGTTGGTTGACCTTGAGGATTGGATTTTGCCTCTACTCTGAGGCACACTGTGCTGAAGCAGGGAGCCAGTAATTGCACCACATGTGCTGCAGCAGCAATATAGTTAAAATCTGACCTCTTGGTGACCCTTGAAGACTGGATTTTGCCCCTACTTTCTGAGGCACCCTGTGCTGAAGCAGGGAGCCAGTGATTGAACCACAAGTGCCGAAGCAGCAATATCATTGCAACCTGACCTGTTAGTGGCCCTTAAAGTACGGCCACCCCTGCTGTCGACTCAGATTTCCACTTACATTCATTGTTGTTTTAGTATCATTTTTATTTACAAACTGCTTTTATTTTGCCTTTATCATTAATGATCACATAGTTCATCATACAAGAAATCTGCAGATTCGTAGTTTAAATATATATTTATATAGAATAATTTCATGTAAGAAAAGAAGCTCTGATCACTGCAGTTTTTGGAAGTGATGAAATTGATGATTTTGTACATCACTTCTCAGATAGTTATGAGGCTTTGACTGGCCACTAACACAATCAAACCTGGATTGAACATTTGGTCTGTTTATTTTTGTGCTCTCCCAATACACATCAGCCTTTTCCCACTTTGTAAATAGATGGTTTTAGATCCTGGTTGTTAAAAATGTTAGATTCTCTTAATCTATTATTTAAAAAGTAACAAGACATGATTGGGTTGAATTAGTAGCTTACTGGGCAGAGCACTTCCTTTGAGGCAAACGAACCTGGTTTGAATCAAACTCTCAAAGGTTACTCCCTTCTCAAATCGCTTTATCTCCGTGAGCCTCAGCCCCAAGTTTAGACCTAGATTGCTGATCAAAGCACACTAAACATTAAATGGTCAAAATGTGATGGCGAGAGATGGGCGAACCCAACCAAATCCTTTTCCCATATTTTTTTTGGAAGCAACCCGTGGACGGAGTTGTAGAATCCAATTAGCAGATTCAGCAATCCATTGGCGGATTCTTACGAATCCGTCAACGGGTTGATAAATCCGTGGATTGGATTCCACAAATCTGTCCACGGTTGCGGAATCCTCAGAGTGTATTGGTAATAATAATAATACAAAACCCACAAAACACGACTCTCTTTTTCGAGATTGACCTGCTGAAATTCGCGAGAGCAAAGGGACCGGCCGATCCGCTGCCGATCCAAATTCACCCCAACAATTCACCCATCTCTAGTGATGGCAAGATTCCTACATTTAAAAAAAATGATCTTAAGGAGCATACAGCATACACACAAACCTGAGAGGTTCTACAACCTAATGCATTTCATAAATTAGATTGTACACTTTTCAGGGAATAAATTCAGTGTGCCTGCAAAATTATATGTACTGTACTGCACATCACTATTGTAAACACTATACTGTATAAGAAAAATACATTACTTCTATTGAGATTATAAGTACCTTGAAAGTCAAGTAGCGGCTTAAGTTAATGACTGATGTAAATGAATCCCTGAAGGATTTGTTTAACGTTACACCAATTCATGATTTTAAGTTTAGTTTAATAGATACTGCATTACCTTTCCATGGAGTTTTATGTATATTATAGATGTCACATGATAAAATATTATATGGGAAATACTGCATTTTCCTAAGGACTAACTAAATATTATTAAATATTGAGCAGAGCATAGCACAGGTTCTGTGTTGTTACCTGTTGTTACCTGTTCAGAGTGATGCATAGTTTTACAAATAGACCACCACCTGATAAGTATACAGTACAGTTAATAGGGATGAGAGATGCTAACATTAAATATATCTACAGTACATGTCTCAACGGTATTTCCATACTTTAGAAAGTTTTTACAGAGAAATGAAAATAAAATCTCTGAAGTCATTTTAAATTCTATAATAGACTTAATATCCAGTATAATAAATTAACAAAATTCATCCACTACCAACATATATGGTGACTATTCTGTAGCACGATCCATTAAACACTAAGTAAGTCTATGCTCATAACTTCCACTCATAATATTGTAATAAATTAACCAAACAGTCTATATTCACTCTCATCTATGTAAGAATAAAACTTGCCAAATTAATATAAGGTTGTCTTTCTAAACCATACCTAAAAACTAATTTCCAACCAGATAATAGTATTGTTAATTGTCGCTACAGTATATTTGACTTCCAGAACTTCATGATGCATTCAAAAAGAAATCGACACGCTCTTTGGATCAGCCGGTTCCATAGCTACATTATCATAGCAACTCCTGAATAAGAAAAATAATGCTACATATCCCTTGTGAAACTGTACCCATGGCAATTTGGTTATACGGTAAAAGTAGGCGTACCATACCATTTACAAACAGGTAAAACTATAAGTGTAAAAGACTTTTACACTTGTCATTCAGATTATGTAGTTTATGACCTCAACTGCCCATACCGAATGCCCTACTGTATATCGGGGAAGCAACTCGTTAATGTAATTAAGTTAATGAAAGAATTGGGGAACACAACACAGCCATTAGTGGTGTCAGTTGGGACAGAAAAGCCCATGGGGAGTCCACAGTTACCTGTCACTTTTAATAAATGTTAGTGAATTGATATTTCAAATAATTGATTGTGTAAGTCCATTACCGAGTAAGAAGGGCGGGGGGGGGGGATCAACAGAGAGATGGTTAAAACAAAGAAAATGTTTCTAGATACATAAACTAGAAACACAATTTGCCCCACTTGTCATGCTTTTTGGTCTATCTAGGATAGTGCTTTTCAACAGGGATTCCTAGGAACTCTTGCGTTCCCTGCAATGTTCAGGTCATTTGAAAATTATACTAAATACATTAAAATTTACAATGCATATGATCTCAGACATGCTACTAGAGAGGGTTGGGGTACCTTACAATGTATCTGATCTCAGACACGCTATTAGAGTTAGGGTTCCTTACAATGCATCTGATCTCAGGCATGCTATTAGAGAGGGTTGGGGTTAGTTACAATGCAACTGATCTCAGATGCGCTATTAGAGAGGGGATGGGGTTCCTTACAATGCATCTGATCTCAGACGTGCTATTAGAGAGATTTGGTTTCATTATAATACATTTGATCTCAGATGCGCTATTAGAGAGGGGATGGGGTTCCTTACAAAGCATCTAATCTCAGACACGCTATTAGAGAGGGTTGGGGTTCCGCATAATCTCACGATATAATGATTGGGTTCCTTAACCAAAAAACATTTGAAACCACTGATTAAGGATGTAGTCAGAATATGATAGATTAGGAATTCTATGTATTTGATACTTTTAGGGTATCTGCGCTTGTTAGAAAGTTATACTCTGTTTCTAATGTATGTTCTTTTATATTATTTGATAGTGATGTGATATACACTAGCCATGTGGTCTAATATGGGTTTCATTATAAAATTTGATTAAAATAAATGTTATTAGGTAGTGGCCATGTTGTTCCACTATGGATTCAAATATTATTATTATTTTTTTTTGCTATATATTCCAGCCCTATAGACTCTTTATATACAGTTATGTATGAATGTCACAATGTAGTGACATCACAGATTCAAGGTTTTCCGGATGAGACTGGGATTATATACAGAATAACTTTTTTTTTTTTTTTTTAACTCTTTTGCCCCCCAGAAGTTTCTGTAGAGCAAGTGTTAGCCTGCTACAGCATGTTCTGTATGCAATTATGTCATGATGTACAGTAATGATAGCACTGGCACGAAAATGATTTTGATTCCATATTAATCACTTTGTATAAATACTTGTTTTTACTTTGTTCTCACTATGCTTGAGAATGGGCTTGGTGGGGTGTAGCCCAAAACACTGCAAATGTTTTCTGCATGTTCGTCATCAACAACATGTGGTGAAGAAAACAACAGTTATTGTGATTAAAGCAACAGCAGCATCATAAGGTGTGGCTACTCCTTTCCTTCTGGCCTCTAGAGCCAATTCATGAATTTTGATGAAATAATGGCAAACGTTCTTTTGAGCTTCTGCTACAGTACATTTTAGCTGTCCATCTGGAATGAAATGCACAGCTGTATGGTGAAACAAACTGCAATAAATTATTCAAACACTAACAGTTTTTCTTGCTCTTCTCTGAAGATGACTTTCTCGAGAACTAAATATGTTAATGTACACATTATAGGTTTACAATAAATGTACAGATAGGACCCAACATAAATCATATTGAATAATAATTGTCATGTGTTTTAAAAAACTGTGTAAAAACATAACAATCATTACCCAAAACTATTTGTTTTTTTAATTTCAGCTATAATAAACTCCTGGAATCATGCTGTCCCTTAACATTACTGCACATTGTTTTGTTTGTATCACATCACATTGCTCTCTCTTAAATTGTATCATGTTTTAATTATCTGCTTCAACACATTTCTGTGTTCGTGTTGATCATTAAAATAATAATCATGCCACAGAACAACATTATTTTGCAAGAAATATTTGTTTGCAATGCCAGAGTTAAGATAAAATACCCCTTCTCTTTTCTCTGCTATTTATACTTTATCCAATTTATAAACTTTCACAGTATATGCTTATATTGAAGCTTTCCTGTCTGTGCCCTACACACAATCCAACACAAGAGCAAGACTGACCTCTAGTGTTATAGGTGATGTAAAAATGTCTGTGTCAAAAAACTGATCAATTAATTCCTGCAGAAAAAAGGCTCAAAATGTTGTTTATATTTTCAAAACCAATATTAACTGCCATTTCATTCACAGTGATTAATACATTATCTTAATCTCCATAGTTTCTTATATCTGCTTTTATGACTAATGAGATGCAGGGCTTCAAGTTTAGTATTGTGACTATATGGTTGTCTTTCCAACTTAGTGAGTAAAGCCTTTCATTAGGACAAAAGCAAGGGAAAAAAATTATGTATAACATTATAGTTGATCAATAGATTTTCCCACTCTAACTCAGATTTATTTGTGAATTTTGTAATATAACAAAAACAAACATATGCCTCTTATGTCATCATAACAGCACTTCAATCTATAATAAAAGCATTTGGGTTGCTGGTTTGCATTCAAAATGACAGCACGCCACATATCTGATCCTATAAATTATGACAGTCCTAGGCTGCAGTGGCAATGACTGTATCAACTCAATCACAAATTGTATTTTGGGGAGTGGGATAGATGGGTTCAATGTTGGGGGTATTGGTCTATTTTTTTTTCCAGAGACAGAACAGAACAAATGTTACTGATTTTATTATTATCAGTCTTTTGTGTTGTGGATGAAAATCCTTTAATGATCAATGTTCAAGTAAAAATATGTTTTTATTTACATCTACAGCTGCTAATGATATTCTGCATATTACCGTTCCACATATTTAATGAAACATTGTGCTATGGCAATATATATATTGTAATCATCCACTGTTTACATTAAGGAGAAGTACAGTAGGTGTACATAATTCACATGATACTGATACTGTATAGTAAAGGGTTAGGAAAAAACGTACACTTTTTAATTTGTGCGACTGCAATAATGGAGAACATTTTTCTTTAGGAGTGAAACAGACCAAATATTGCACCTTCGTACGTTTCTGTTTTATACTACCTGACAATACAAGTGATATTGCCTGCCTGACCATAGCACAGGTATAATGCACCATGCATCCCTAACACACATATGAAAACTGTACAGTATGTACAGTGCATGTAGTATGCATATATCCCTATATCCTTCAGCAGGGTTTTAGAACACAAGTATATCTGCAGATTGAGAAGCAGACCGTACAGTAACATACATTATGTCCTTTGGTGCTTGATAAAACATGCCCAGTGTCAGTATCTGAACTTCAAATGATGGGCACACAACAGCAACTAAACCACACGTTAACTAACCCACTGCATTGGGAGGAAAGTGCATATGAATGCAACAAACTTTTTCCTATCGCTATGTTTTGGGAAATACCTTATCTCTACTTGTAATAGAAACATCTATATTAATTGATATCTGCGTGGTAATTGTAATATTACTTACAATTTGCAGCTGTTGATCCCTGATGCCATATAGTAGAAATCAGTAACATAAAAGCACAGAGCAGTTTTGTGTCAGAATCCATGTTTTTGCTCAAACTGCTGTCTGTGGTGAAGTGAATATCCTCGGTCTCTGAAGATTGCCCTTTCTGTGTTTGCTTTTCAGTGACTCGTCTACTGTAAGCAGTATCCAGGCATTGTCCAGGCTCAGCTGCAGAGACCACAACCCCTGCACAGATCTCTTTAAAGGAACAGATCCAACGCCAAGCGGGCTTAAGAGAAATGCAGCTGATAGACCGCGATGAAGAATCAGCACCGAGATGGTGGACAGCTCCTTATAGGCACGCTCTGCACTCCACCCACATCCCAGAGCAGGCAACACCCACTGAATGCCCAGGAGCTGCCAGGGAGGCTCCGGCGCTCACTTTGCAAGCGCTGATGGAGTGTGAGGGTGGATTGAAGAGCAGACTAAAAAGGAAACCTCATCAGCACTTGTCATGCTGGGGAAATAAGGCAATGCAGCCATGCTAGAAGCACACATCTAGCTCTGTGAGATATAGTTGAGGGGGGAGGAACAGTTTGCCTTATTACACAGATGAAATGTTGTGCCTTTACAAACACTTACAAGCCTGCATTTTATTTGTATGAAGTATTCAGAGGATAGAAGTTTCATTTTTGCCCAATAACTTGTAGTGCTCTTGTTTCACCATTTATGTATGTGTTTATTTATTTCTTCTGGATGAGCCATACAGATCATATACAGTATACAGAACATGTATCCAGCAACACGTATAAAGATACACATACTTCTATGACAATAATCTTCTGACCCATCACATTAGGTATTTTACTGTATGCGCTCAAAGTCTTACATCGTGATATATTCATTGTCTAATTACTGCTTTTTGAAGGTTGTTCTCAGAGGTTTTACAGAGCCTATGCAAATGTGTTGATTTGTGTATAAGGATAGGATCTGCTTCCCTTGCTTTTCTTTTTTTGTTGATATCATAAATAAATACAAAGCCAAAACGAATCTTATTTTATTTTTCTAGAAATCTTTTTTTTTTCAAATAACTGAAATAAAATGAATTACGTTTATTGGTATAGCCCAATATGTATTGTCTGTATTTACCATGTTAAGATTTGAACATATGCATGTTGAACTTTTATACTGTGTACAAGAATGTCATTAGGCAATTGACACAAAAATAACTAAGATTTTATAAATATGCTGAATTAGTCCCAAATAATAGCTATTTGTCTGTGTAATGCGTTTGTTGCATATCATTTTCCAGTAACCTGTATTGCTTCATATACATTGTGGCTGTCAAAAATAACTAGACCATTGAGTCCAATTGCTTTGCTTTGGTGAGCTTTTGACTTCCTTGTGCGGATATTACTTCTGTGGACATTTGTTTGACTGTTCCAAAGGTCAATTTGCAGTAAGACTTCTTAAGTGTGAAGCAGCCTCATTGATCATTAAATATGCGTTTCAAAAATAGCACATCCTCTGATGTGATCTTAATGTGCTAAGCAAAGATGTTCACACACATAAAATATTCAAATCAGGGCATCGCCTCCAGAAAATTGTATAATGTTTCAAACATAATATGGATTATATAGGGCATTAATGGTAACCCATAACTTGTAATGAAGCACTAACTCAGGATTTTCCTTTATATGCAATATACTTTAGCTTTGCAATAATTTTTCAAATGAGCACATAGTTAAAGCAGTGTAGTGGATGTGTGTGTATATTTCCTGTCTCATAACCTGACATTTACTGAGGACAGTTTGGGAATAATTAGAAAGTGCATGTACTGTAGCATTGTAACCCAAAGTATGACATACTGTATACAGGGGGCATATAGTTGGATGCAAATAAAATGGTGACTTATTGGTTCTAGGTGGAACCAATGCTATGGTGTGGTGGAGTAATGTTGATCAAGGATGAGAAAGATTCACAACAGCCTTTTATGGAAGCTTATGTAACTAAGATGTTTTGTGTAAATTATTTTTAACCTTTGCCTTTCAGAGGGTGTAATTCAAAAAAGGCCATTTTCTCTTAACTTAATATTTAATTAACCCTTTTATTCATCTCTTGTACAATGTTTACAAATACTGTAAAATGCATACTCCTCGTCAAGTCCACCCACTTTCTGAGTTATCTTCGGTCATGTACACTAATCATTTTCCACATAAATGGATTTATGTAATAGAAAGTCACAACTTCTGTTCCCTAATGACTGAGAGTGAAAAATAAATTCCCCTTTTATTTCAGCTTGCCTTATAAACTCTAGATTCCTTTCTTCCATTGACTGCCTTCCCTGCTGTGTGTGAGAGCATCAAGACAGAGCTGTGAAAACGAATACAATCATTATGACATTTTTAATCTTGCTGTAATTTCAGTGCTGAAGGCAATGTTAGGCAGTTTGTAATAAAAAAGAAGAAGCAATCTATTTAGCCGGCGTGATCAGGTTAAGACAGGTTGACCCATAGTGCTGAAGGAAGTTGCATTACTGAACCAAGATAGATTGTATATACTGGGATTAAAGGATACAATCACCTGTCATGATAATGAATCAATTCGGTGCCTTTTTTAGGGCAAGGGGGTCTTCATGCTTAGAAGCTTGGACTTTGCAATTTATCAACGACTGAGTTAGATATAACTATTGGCAGGTTCTTTGTAAGGACAGTCAGACAAGGAACAATACACCTTGTGCCAAGATTTTTCCCCCCAGATATCAGTGTGGTTAATGAGCCTCCAAAATCACAGATGGAAAAGTGTATTTGGTCATGTGGAATATGTGTTCATGTTGGTTATCCAACCTATTGTGTACAGTATTTTACCATCAAAGGGATTTCCATGGTATTTGAATCAGAATGAAAGATAAACACAGACTATAACAATTCAGTGCATATCTACAATGTGATTTATCTGCACATTGGGATTGACCAATCAAATGTTTGTCAATAATAAAATGAATAAGTATAACATGGATTTCAGATTTGTAATATTAACCTTGTTATTTACACTTGTTTAGGTAGGTGGTACTATGTCTTACAAAAAAATACAATTTGAAAGAAAAATAGATAAACCAAATTGTTATAAAATGATCACAGTGTAAGAAGGTATCATTATAATACTTACTATAGAAATAGTCATGTTATGTTGCAATAGTAAAGATACATTGTCCAACTGTTTCAGATATTAAAGGTTTATACTACTAACCATTCATTTTTACCTTTGTAAATGTAATTATGTGCCATACTTTATTACCACTTGTAATGCTAAGCACACATTTGCATTTACATTATTCAATTTATTGTACAGTAATTTATACATAACAGGTGGGGAGAATCAGGTAAAGCAACTTGGGATGCCCCTAAATGCAGGGTTCTAAGTTGAAGAAAATGCAAGAGCAGGGTGCTAAAGGCAAACAATCCTAGTCAAGGAAAAGCAATATGTAGAGGAGAGCCAAGTACACCAAACAGTAGAATAAAATGTAGCAAAAAAAAGTAATTTAATGATTAAAGAGTCAGAGCTGCATCCAATGTTTCGGTGCATGCTGCTGCTTCTCATGTGAGCTACGGGAGCGAGTGAGAGAGAGGCTTTTTTGCTGCAAACTTTGCTTCTGTGTGAGTGTAACTCTGTGTGACTGTGTGAGGATGTGACTGTGTGTGAGTGTGACTGTGTGTGACTGTGTGTGAGTGTGTGAGTGTGACTGTGTGTGCGAGTGTGACAGTGTGACAGTGTGTGAGTGTGACAGAGTGTGAGTGTATGAGTGTGACTGTGTGTGTGTGAATGTGACTTTGTGTGTGTGTGTGTGAGTGTGACAGTGTGTGACTGTGAGTGTGACTGTGTGGCTGTGTGTGAGTGACTGTGTGTGTGTGTGTGTGTCTGACTGACTGTGACACTGTGTGTGTGGGAGAGAGGATAGAAGGAGGGAGAGAAGAGGAGGGAGGGGAGAGAGAAGGAGGAAGAGGAGAGGGGGAGAGAGATCGATCGATCCATGGGGGGGGGGGGGTGAGATGCAGGGGAGAGATGATGTGAGATGCAGGGGGGGGTGATGTTTAAACCAAAATCATTACAAAATATATACGCATTGTTTATTCAAAAGTATGAGTTAATTATTATTTATTACCCTACTGCTTTACACGTCTATTTTGTGATTTACCCCTGTCAAACGTGTCATCCAGATAGGGGTTCCCCAAAATGTTACTAAATACTTAAAGGGTTCCTCCAAACAAAAAAGGTTGGGGATCACTGGTCAGGTGAGATGTGCGGGGGAGATGTGGCAGCGGGGGAGGGGGGAGAGATGTGGCAGCGGGGGAGGGGGGAGAGATGTGCCAGTTAGCAGGGGGATATGTACCAACGGGGGAGGGGGGCGGGAAAATGTGCCGCCAGTGGGTTGAGATGTACCAACGGGGGGGGGGGGGGGAGGGGAGGAAGAAAAGACGGAGAGGAAAAAGCGCAGAGGGACTGGGATACACGCCGGAGCAGCAGCCGCCGCCGGTCTGACCTTCCCTCGAGTATCTGCTTTGTTAGAGCAGAAGCCGCCACCATGAGTGACGTGTATGAGAAGCAGTTCCAGGGCAGAGTGAGTATACAGAGCAGGGACCCTCCTGTACAGCAGCACGTATTTCATGTGTGTATGTTCGCGTTGGCCAGTCCCCGGGGTGGTGACTGGCGCAGCCCTGTCCCAGTAATAAATATAACAGGAAAGTAGTGCGAATCCGGATTAAACATCCTTTTACAGGTGGAAGGGGTGTTTGCTGTGAGGCGATGGTCGGTGGCTATGAGGTGATGGTGTGTGTGTCTGTCACAAGATGGCTCCTGTCTGCCACACAGAGGAGTGGGGGCTCAGATATATATCCTTATACACCCGATAAATATACCGCAAAACAAACCACCACACGTCGAACATAATCCGTTTAGTGCTATCACTATTGTGTATATATTCATCTCTACAAATAAACTTTCCCTATAAATGCTGCCAACAGGTCCTCTATCCCAGAAATATATATCCCCGAGTGTTTGATTTATATACACACACATGTACACGAGACTTGCTTCCCCTGGAAAAGTGTGTGTGTGTGTATAAATACATCTATTCAATATTACATTCCCCAGGCGAAGCCGGGTACAGAAGCTAGTATTCTGTTTAAAAGGCTGCAATTTGAACAATAATTAACAGTAATTATGTTCATAGTGGCTGAGCAGGTAAGATGTGATCCTAATACAGTACCAATAAGGCATCACAAAAAAATAAGGTAAAAAGCCCTCCCAAGGTTATTTAATGGCTGGTGCGAGAGATAAAGAACCAGGTGTTAGCAAACATCAATGACGATAAACAGGGCACTTGACAATGTTGCACTTGGTCAATGCAGAATAAGTGTCAAAATGTGATGGATGAGACCACAAAATACAAATGGGTATACTTTATCTCAACATTACGATGGTGTTGCTCGCTCATTAATGTAATATGGTGTACAATCAATGTGTTAAATCTCAAGTCACATTGTGATAAAGAATAGACCCATATACAGATATAGTAGATATTATTACCCTGTTAACATGAGTTAACACACAAAATAACACGTTGAACAACATGTTATCTCCTTAACCATTGTTTTCAATTGCACTTCTGTTAAATAGCGCGCAAGCATTAATGCCACACATTGCGTTACCAGTTGTAATAACATCTGCTATATCTGTACATCACATAATGTCACAACACTAAAAGGTGTTATTCAAATTTGTTTCAACAACATATATAGAATTCAAGTCCTTTGCAGGCCTACATGCTTCACCATCTTCCCTATTAACTGTAAAATAATCTCCTCAGATTTTTATGTTAAGTATATGTCATGTCTTTTACATATACTGTAGTCATTTACAAAATGTAGGTGGTGTTTGGATAAATCTACATAAGAGGTGTACTGTATGTGGAGGACATTCCAAAATCGGACAATACGAATACAGGGGCCTATGCAGAGAGCTGCGAGAAGCCCAATCTCGCCAGTTTTTAGCCAAATATGCCTATAGCAATTTAATAAATGGCAAGAAAATGGCGAGATGAGTAAAAACCGCCAGTTTTTTTTTTTAGTTTTAAAAACTCGCCGCGCGGGTGGCGAGAAGCAATATCTCGCCAGTTTTAAAAACGGTCGTATGCAGGAAGCCCCGATCACCATCTCGCCGCTGATAGCGCCATTAAAATGGAGAGATGTTCTCTAAATAGCTCCGCCAACAAAAGTTGGCAAGAAGCTGGAGCTGAGCGGCGAGAGGGGACATAAAAAAAAAATCATCCCTTTTCCTGGCTCGGATTGATGCCGGGGGGCTCCAGAGCTGATACCCAGGAATATCAGCACCGTAGGCCCCCGGCATGCATCCGAGGCAGGAAAAATGCATGTACAGCCCACTTCATTACCTTAGCGGCTAACCGCTAAGGCAATGAAGGGGTTAACATACCGTGCCAGCTTTATTGTGGGTAGCGGGTGTGGGTGAAGGGGGTATTTGGCCCTTGGTGTGAGTTTAGGGCTTGCGGGGGGGTTGCGGGTGCACTTAACCCCTTCAGGACCGTAGCAGTTAATACCGCTACGGTCATGAAGGGGTTAACCCCTCCCGTTACTCCCCCCGCAAGCGATAAACAACCACCGTTGGGGCTAATACCCCCTTCACCCACCCCCACTACCCACAATGAAAAATAATCACACACAGCAGCCCCACACTAAATAAATAAATGTAAAAGAATAAATAAATAAATGAATATAAATATATATATATATATATATATATATATATATATATATATATAACAACAACATCTATAACCCCTAACATACACATATATGCACATCAATGATACTATAGACCGGCGGGGGCCCTCGGGTGTTACCCGCAGGCCTGCAGTACCAATTATGTGCCCCCCCCAAATTAATGAATAAACACATACATACTTTTAAAGAAATAACCCCCCCCCTAACACATAGAAGTATAGTTATGGCCACAATTACTATTATCCACAAAGGGATAATAGTGAATGTGCCAATTTTAAATACATTAACAGCAATAAATACATTAAATACATATAGCACTCATCCATGTCCAGCTGCAACGATGAAGGCCATCCTCATCTTCATCCTGCCCATGCCCCCTCCGATGCTGCAAACCAGACACAAGAATGAAAACATCCAAAGTAATGTCCCCTAACCCCTTAATCACCATAGCAGTTATTAACCACAGTAACCCCCCAGCCCGTGAGGCCTAACCACCCTCACCCACTACCCACAAGGGAGGCCTACCCACATACCGTTGGGGAACACACCCCCCCCAACACCTACAGTACAATAATGTCCAAAATAACTATTATCCAGATAGGGA